>NW_028289244.1:4702312-4854000 GCF_059628265.1 Tinamus guttatus | reverse complement strand
AACCTCCCATAGCTGCATCCCCGATGGATGGTTCCTTCCCACACAAACCGGGAGCGTTTGCATCCCTCTCCTGGGGCTCCCCCCACAGCACCCACAGCCCTTGTCTTGATCTGAAGTCCCCCCATGAGTTGGGTCTAGGGAAGTGGAGGTCAGAGCAGGGGGTGCAGTTCAGTGCAGAACTGCTTGGTGGATTGGTGTCCCCTGGGGACACCCACAGCCCGTGCCCCACAGCACTGCCCCCATGTAACTACCTATCCATCCCGGACACGGGTCCTGCTGCGGGTGGGTGTCTGGGCAAATTCAGGCAAAAAATAAAGAAGAGGTGAGATTTCAGCCCTCTGTTTCTGAGCGTTTCTGCTCTGTACGTTAGCGCGCCTTCGTCGTCCCCCTCGTGCCTGGCCGTGGCTGTCAGGACGGCGAGGGAGCCGTTAATGGGCCCCTGATGTGTGTTTATTTCGTTTAGCACATCCGGAGCGCTGTGGTGAGAGCTCGAGAGCTGTTTGTTATGGTGATTGCTTTCCCTGCTTATTACGATGGAAAAAGCCACAGTGCTTAAGGGAGGGCAAGCAGAGAGATGCCAGATGCGTTAGCGCTGCGAGCAGTCACGGAGGGCCCCGTTTTATGAGATGTTTTGCCTTGGCTCCAAGAGGAGGAAGGCTGGGCTGCAGGGGCTGTGGAGAGCACGGCTTCCCCATGGCCTGCGCCCCTCGGCCAAGCAGCCGTGGGCTGAATTCTTGCAGCCACTGGCTCCTAATTCAGTCTGAAGGCAGTGGAGACCTGTGTGAGTGCAACGGGCATGAGCTTTGCCTCGTACCAAGGTGTTGCCAACCCTCCCTGGCACCCGGGGCGCGAGCAGACGAGGTTGGGGCGATGGGGTTTCGCTGTGAGTCTCTTCAACACGTGCACATCCCTCCTGCCCCTTGCGGCGGCAGCGCTCCGTGCCCGATGCTCCTTGCGGAAGCCGGCGCAAGCCCAGCGGTCAGCGGTGTCTCCATCCCGCTCATCCCAGCACAAGGAGGCCGTTTTCCAAAAGGGTGACCCGGTGAACCGCCCTGGTCGCGTCGTCTGCCCGCCGTGACTGCTGCCCCTCGGAGCGGGCAGGACACAGATCTGCTCCCGATGCCCAAATCTTTGTGTCCTGGGCTTCCCGGGCAGGCCGCGGAGCTCCCCGCGTCTGCTGGGGTGGGACACGGCCCCGCGCTGGCCCCAGCCACGTTCTCCGGATTGATGCAACTCGTGACGTTGCAGAAAAGCTCCCGTTTCCCACAGGAACACGCATGTACCCGTCTGCTCAGCCTGGCAGCCAGACCTGGCATTTCAGGGCCTCCTGCTCCCTCCTCACGACGGCCCAGACGGATTCGCCCTTGCACCGTTCCCTGGTCCTGACCACAGGCTTGTGACCCACCACAGGGCTCTGAGGTGCCTTGGTCCCTGCTGTAGCAGGGATCCTGCTGCTTTTTTTGCTGTTGCAGGCAGCAAAAGAAAACCTGGCCGTGTGGACAGACCGTCCGTGGGCAGGGGAGGCTGCCATGAAGAAGAGTGGGCTCCTGGAGCCGTGTAAGTCCCTATCTGCAAGGGGATAGCACAGGGAGATAAGCCTGCTTAGCCACATGTGCCAATAATAGAAGGGAATTGCAAACAGATTCTTGCCTTATCTTGCTTGAGGATACTGCAGTAAAGGGATTTATTTTGGCTTTTCTGCCAAAAAATGTACACAGAGATTCCACCAGAGCTCATATATGTGTTTCTCTTGGAAACAGGCAGAACTCTGGTATCCAAAAAGCCCTGCATTGTTATTAATCTCTGGGGTTTTGTCCAAGTTTCATTAAAAATCTGGACATACTTGAAATGGCTTTCAGATAAAGCTGAACGAATCTCCCTCTGTCTTAGAGGCTGGTGTGGCTTGATTTCCGTGCTGAGAATCGGGTGGGTTGGGAATCGGGTGGGAGATTTCCTGCCACCTAAACTGCAAGAGAGGGAGCATCTTAAAACAACCTCGTCTGAATGAATCACAGGCGTTTTTCCTGGTCTGTGACTTGCCGTGGGTGGAGCAGCTTGCACGGGGCAAACGGGTGGCATCTCTCCCCGGGAACGAGCTGCTTTGGTCTATGTTAAATCAGATGGGCAAGAAATTGTTATCGACAGAATTGATAGTGTTGCGTGTATAGGTTGTTTCGAGAGCTAGGGATTCTCCAAAGTGTGAAAAACCTCCCTGAATCCCCTCGGAGCGAAAGGCCAAAGCAGCAACGCAGGGGCAAGCAGCAGCTCCATGTGCTCCTGCCTTCCCAGGGATGTGGCCGGCTCCTGGCCACAAGAAGCCCGTGAGTCCTCGTAGCCACAAGAGGGTGACAAAGCCCCATCCTGCGCTGTGATGGCCCTGGACAAACCCGGAGATGTCCCCAGCTAGCTCAGGACAGCAGCCCACCTTGGAGCCTCTTGGAAAATCCTTGCTGTGGAGACCCGAGCGAGTGCTGGAAACGGGATCCTCGTGGTGAAAACTTCAGGACGTTTTTCCACCTGGCTTTAGTTAGCCTCGGTGCTGGCATCAGCAAAATCTTCCTGTTGCCAAAAGAGGGGAGAACTCCCAAGATTTCCCAAGCAGGGAAAGAAAACCTCACCCTTGCTCCCCCTTGGTAGTCTAATGGGAAAGCCACATTTTAGAGTAATTCTGGAAAAACAGAGAGCAGCTACTTAGTAACTGTCCCTTGTGCTAACACAAGAGTTGTGTGGGTCAGCCCAGCGCCCTGCTCCAAAAAATGCTGGGGCTTGGGGAGATGGGTTTGGTGGAAGAGCCGCCCAAGCTCCGGCAGGGCCTGGATGGGGACACCTCAGTCCCCACCTCAGTGGGGACCTCAGTCACCTTCAGAGGACCTCAGGCGTCCTCTGAAGGCTGGTTCAGGAGGACACGGCTCCCTGCCACCTCCTCAGGTCACCATTGGGATATGGGATGGAGAGGGAGTGGGAGGCTGGCAGGAGGGCCTGTTTGCCGATGAGGAGCAGCGCGGAGTCCGTGGAGAGGGGGAAAGAGGAGCTTAGGGAGAAGGCAGGGAAACGAGTGGAAGAGGGGGCAGCAGGATGGAAAGGGAGCCGTGGCCTGCGTGAGAACAGGCTCGGGACCACGGGGGAGCACGAGAGGGAGTTGTCCAAGCACAACCGGCCGCTTCCCGTGCCCGCGTCGCCCGCACACCCGGACACGCGCGGGGACTCGGTGCTTCTTGCAAAACGATCCTTGCGATGCTGCTTCCACGGGGACGAGGGGCGTTTCTCCACAACCGCCCGAGGAGCTGTCCGAGCGGGAAGCTGGGAGTGCTCTGGGAGGCTTCCAAGGCTGGGATTCATCCCCGCGCTGTCCCCGGAGGCCGGGAGCGGGTGTGGGCTTGACGGCATCTCCGCTGATGAGCTCCAGCCGCTCCCCCTCATCCGTGGTGGGGATGGGAAAGCCGGGAACGGCTCGTGCCAGCTCTGATCGTATCGGCTCTTGGTCGGGGAGCTGCTCCGCGTTTCGGGGAGGGGTTGGCTCTCCAACCAGGGAGCCGCTCACCGTTTTTCCCATAGACTGTGGCTTGATTTTCATAGAGTCGTAGAATCCTTAAGCTTGGAAGGGACCTCTAGGGATCATCTAGTCCAACCCCTGCACACGCAGGGTCACCTAGAGCACGTGGCACAGGACTGCGTCCAAGCGGGTTTGGAAGATCTCATTGAAGATCTCATGAAGATTTTAGCCATCCTTCTCTTGTGACAGCGTGTGCGCGTACCGGTGCACGTACTGCTACGGTATATTGGGATTTATATTTGCAAATCCCCTCGCTCCCATCTGTTTCTTAGGCTGTTACTGATAGAAGGAGGAGGGGAAGAAACACTTGAGCAGGAATGGGAACGCGGCTGCCCTCGCTGCAGGGGAACGTTGTGTTTCCATCCTCTTCATTGCCTGGCTGAAGGCCACCTGGGCACGCAGCAAGGGGACAGGGACACGCGGGGACCCCGTGGTCACGTCTCAGGCCGCAGGTGCCGGGTGTATTCGGCGAAAGGAGGGTGCGTGTCTGGGTAACACGGGCTCTGCTCCTGCAGCTGCAGCTTCTTCACCGAGTTTATACTCCAAGGAGATTTCTCTGTTTTCTCTTTAAATACTAGAAGTAATTAGATGCTGCTTATGAGTAATCACTTGGACTAAACAGTCTGGTTTCATTTAAAGTGGTCAGCATGAAACGCCTCCTGATTTATTAGGGAAAAATAATTTAAAAGGACTCCTTCTCCGTCAGCCTTGCAGGAGCCCTGCCGGGGAAGAGGGCAGCGGTGGGGCTAAACCCCACCTTTCCTCACCCCACGCCTGGGATTTGCTATGAAAACATCCCTTGGGAAACAGGCAGCAAATATTGCCTCCCATCTGCAGGAAGGGAAGATGAAAGAGGCGCTGGGTCCGTTGCAAACAAGGCAGAGAGGAGCTTGAAGGGGAACAGATCACCCCGCACTTCCCTACGTCCGCAAAGGATCATGCGAGCGAATCCGCATCCTTGCTACCCATTCCCAGGCCCAACCTGGAAAGCCTAAAGCCAACGTTAACAACCGAGCTGCAGCGCGCTGAATTTTACAGTCCTCGGTGAAAACTGTGACAGTAAATCTGCCTCTGGCTCCAGGCGTTAAGTTGCCCTCAATACCACAAAAATCCCTGCAAATTTCTTGTTGACTTTGGCGGTGGGAGCGCCGCGCTCGGGTGCAGCACGCGGCGTTAACGGCAGGGAGATTTCCGAGGCCTTGGACGCCGCGGTGCTGGTTTGGATGAGCCTTGGTGGGGAGAGGATGGAAGGAACAGATTCCGCCCGGGGTGTTCAGCACATTTTATCAGCTTATCCGAGACGTAGGCAGATGAAACGGTGCAAGTCAGGCAGGGCGAGAAGCTATTTCCCGACAGGGTGCAGCAGGCGCGAGGAGATAGGAGGAGCGTGGGAATTACCAGCGAGGGGAAGTTTGGCAGCTCGGATCGTCCAAGCCCCGGAGCTGCAGCCAGGGAAGGAGGCCCGCGGGCGGGAAAGGCGCCGTGGACAAAATCCCGTGGGCTTTGGGCTGCAACACCTCCGATTTGCCCCGTTTCCCGCACCGTTCCCCGCCTGCGGAGGATGCTGCCGCATGGGAGCATCCCGGCGCGCCGGGGAGACGCGGAGCGGAGGAGCTGGGCCCGGCTGACCCGTTCCCGGGTTTTCTGCGCGCGCCCTCGTCCCCGGTCACCTAGCAACTGCGCATCTTGTTGCACGGCGGGATTAACCGAACTGTGTTTAGCAGGGCCACGCACCCCGCCTGGCCGCTCGCCCGCTCGGGGCTGCCGGCTCTGCCGTCGTCCAGCCGTGGGGCTTGAGGGACTAACTGTGAGGAGCATCAACGTGATGCGTTTGCACTGCGCCCTCCCCAAATCCACCCGCAATCCCAGGCGCAGGCCGTGTCCGTACGCTGCCGTCTGCCTGCTCCACAATCCATGCAATACGTTTGCGCTTCCTTTCTGCATTTTCCCAGAGTAAAATCCAGTTCCTGCTTTGACCCGGATCCTTGGGCTGATCAGTATCCCTTGTTTTCATTTGTTTCTCAGTGTTTACAGAAGCTGAGTATGGGTTATACCTTTCCATTTATAGTTTTAACAAAGCATGATTGGATTTCGTTCCAGTCATTTTTTCTCTTGACTAAAATGTTGGTTTTGAAGACCTATTATTAGCAATTTTGTATAGCTTCTGGATTACTGCAGATAATCATGAATCACCCTCTGCAGTATTGATATAGGTACTCGAAGCCTCCCGACAACCCGTCTGCGAGCTGTGACGGAGCGCAGGAAACCCTCGATGGCAAAGGACGGGCTCACGCCGCGGACAGGTCCGTTGCTCCGGATCTCGAAGCGCGTTTATCCGCCGGGTCCCGCGCTGGGCCTTGCTCCGAGCCGGGAGGCCCCGTGCACACGCGTTGGCTCCGCTCCAGCTCCCGGCACCGGCTCGCGCTTTGCGAGGAGGGCAGGGATTCCTGCGCCGGCTCCCTCTTCAAGGGGCCCGTTCCCCTCTTGTCCTCCCAGAAAGCAGCTCTGGCAGCACCGGGTAGTTCTGCTTCCAGCTCCCAAATCACCCAGAGGTGATTTGCTCTTCTGAAAATCAGGCAGGAGGAACCACTTCTAATCCCAACTGGAAGCTCAAGTTTAGAAAGGAGGTCTGGCAAAAGCAGAAATAACTCCTGGTTTTTGGAATACATGTGGTTCTGAAAGGGAGGTGTTTTAATAAACGTGTTCTGGAAAACATACGTGAGGGCTCTCCACGTTGCTCAGCTAGCAGATGAAGCCTTTTCCCCTTAAATCCCCTCAGAAAGTGGCTGCTTTGGAGCTCGTTTCACCTCCAGTCGCCGAGGCTGTGCGGATGCGTTCGCTTTATTCCCTTCACCCGCTGCCTCCCCACGGCAGCACCACTGGGCCGAAAAGCCCCCCATATCCTCATCCTCATCCTCATCCTCATCCTCATCCTCATCCTCGTCCTCGTCCTCATCCTCATCCTCATCCTGCAGCTCCCCAGGGCAGGTGCTGGGGAAAACGCCAAAGAGGAGGAGACCTCTGTTCCCATCTGATGCCCACATCTTCCATGGTCACACCATACCCGCTCACAATCCCGTTTGATTTCTTGATTCTTACAATCCCCTTTTTCCTACGGATCTGCTTTGGCTCTGCACTGAAGCGGAGCCCGGCAGGCCCTGGCCAGGCCCTGTTAAAGTCGTGCTTTCCTTGCGGGCAGCCGCATTTCTGTGCAGGATCTGGTGGTTTTGCTGTTGCCCCACAGGCAGCTGCTGCCGGCGCTTGAGTAAATAAAGCCGGGCCCCTCCGCTGAACTCCTTCCCCGGGATAAACCCATCCTGCAGAGCTGAGCTGCAAATGAAATCTGCTGCTCTGAAGAATTACTCCTCGAGTTTTCCATTTAAGTGAAATACTCCAGCGTGTGACCGAGTAAATTCAGCTGATGGAAGCTTGTTCTCCTATTATGATTTTGGTCTGTTTCCCGTTCAGGAAGGAAGAATCCAATCTCCACAATTTAATCCTAGGTTTCTTCGCTGGCAGAGCTCATTGCACGGCTACCAAAGGAAGCCCTGGTAGTCCCAGGGCAGGACTGTGACTAACGCAGCACCAGGTAATCCTGAGCCTCTCCATCCCTCATTTGGGTCCAGAAGCCAGACAAGTCTCTGGATTTAAACACAGACCCGCGTTGACTCATGCTTGGGAAGCAACAGGGCTAATTTATTATAAAATTGGGATATCAGGGAAAGCGTTAAGTATTTGAATCTCCACATATCTTGCCTTCCACTCCGGTAAAATGACTGTGGGCAACCCGGGCCTTCGAAGAAACTTCAAAGCAGCTGGCACGGCGTCTCCTGTTAGCAACGAAGACTGATGAATAATAGAGTGGACCCACCCACTCCTGCTTTAATCTGTCATGTTCTATGGAAATTAAGCCTTTCTCTTACAAGAAGGCAATTTGTGCTCTTGGCATCTTCAGCGAGAACGAGCTCTCATCTCTTTCTCTCGATTATTAATACCTTTTGTACTAAGTAATGCTGTGTCTAAATGGGCTATTTCCTTGCTCTGAAATACTCCCTAATTAGCGATCCAGCATCGGAGAAGGAGAAGAGTGACCCTAAGAGACAGCAGCGGTGGTGGCACATGGGGACCCCCGGGGGACAAGGTGGGCAGGCGAGAGCTGCGGGCGATGGGGATCCCAAAAACATCTGGATGGCAAGGTGCAATCCCTGCCCATTCCCAGCTTGTTCACGTCCAGCTGCCATCGCTGAAATGTGCTCCCCAAAACGGCTGCCGTGCTCGTGCCCAAACCGAAAACAGCCCTTGGAGCTGCAGGGAGAAGCAGCGTGGGTTAAACAGGCCGCGTTTGGCCCCGGTGCGTTACAGGTGCGCGCGGGCAGGTGTGTTTTCCTCCCAGGAAAACACACCCGGGTTATAAACAAGCCGGGCGATGGGGCTGCGCCCTGCTGCGAGGTCCCTGCGTGAGAAAGGGCCCCTTGTCTCCGGCTGGGGACCGCAGGGCCTTATCCGCCTAATTCCTCGTGCCTTGGCTGGGGCTGGCGGGGCAGGGATCCGGGAAGGATCCTGCCCGCCGGCCTCGCATCTCCTGCCAGGCTAAACCCAAGCACCTTCAGAGAGGCCGTGCATGAAAGGAGAGACAGAAAGCGGGAAGAGGAGGGAGCTGCCGGGGCCAGGAGGCCGCCGAGCCCTTGGCACGGGGTGGCCGGTCCCCTGCGGCGCCGCTCCGCAGGAGAGGGCTCGGGGTGCCGGGAAGAATCCCTCTTTTTGGCGGATCCGGGGCCGGCGCCAGCGCCGTGCTCGCTCTGAGGAGCGACGAGGTTCTCTGTATCCCATGATGAATCGTGTCAGGAATGAAGGCGAGGGAGGCCAAAACCAATAGGGCAGGGAGGCAACGGCAGGGTCACGCGGCGGCCCTGCCAGAAACCAACCATGCCAGATGCTTAAATCCTTCCTTCCGCTGCCTTGGGACCTTCTCTCCTGCTTCAAAGAGGGCCCTTGCAGGGAACTGCTGCCTTTTTTTCTTTAGCCAAGGTCCGCCCTGCTGGAAGGTGGTGGTGGAGAGGGCAGAGCAGCATCTGCCCAAAAACCTTTAACCAGGGGAGCCTGGAGGGACCCGGGTGCAGCGAGCGCCGAGGACAAGCGGGTCGAGCTCTCCTGGAAAAGCTGCCCGGAGCCGCCGAGTTCCCCTGCTCCCCGTGCAAATCCAGACCCCAGCTGCATCCCTCCCTTCCCGACGTCCTCCCTGGATCCTGGGGGATTCACGTCCAGGTTCTCCGTGCTCCCTTGCGAGCCCCAGGGATCTTGCGTGCGGGATTCCCGGATTTCGGGTCTCGTGCTGGAAACGGGGGCCCGGGGCAGAACGAGGAGGGAGAGCACCCCGGCGACGTGGAAAACATGCCATAAGGCATGGGAAGAGAGGAGCGGTGCCAAAGCCACGGGCTCCGCTCCAGCTCGCCAGCGCTTCCAAGCAAACACCCCAGTCATTAAGGAGAGGAGAAGGCGAGAAGCTGCCGTGTGCTGAGCCGTGGGGTAAGGCGAGGGGAGGAACACGGCATCAGGGAAGCGGAGCTCATGGACTGCAGTCTGCTGAAGGGAGGGGGAAAAGAAAACAAATGCGTGCAGGAATATGTATAAGTCATTTCATGGGAGAATTTGCACAATCATTGAAATGTATCGGTGACCAAAAATGGAAGAAAAATCCATAGCCTAAGAGAGGAGCTGAGTCTTACTTAGGGCTTTTATTTCTTATTTTCCTGGTGCCTGGGCGACCAGAAGAGAGAGAACGGGGACCAGCAGTATTTGATCAGGAACAAACCCTGGCCAAGCCCAACGTGTTGTTAGAGGCTGTGGTTTACATTAGAAAAGGCTTTAACATTGCCCTATGGTTTCTAAGTGCTCTTTTATGATGATGATGATGATGATTTTCAACTGTGCAAATGCTACGAACAGGGGCAGAGTATTGAAAAAGGCCATTTGGTTCCAAGAACAACATCCAGCGGTGCCGCCGAGCCCGTGTCAGAGGGAGGGCTGATCCTCTCCAGCAGAGACTCCTTTCTGCCCCGATAACACGTTACCCCCCGTCGCTTTGGCCTCCAACGTCACAGGCTGTTGCTGAACAATATTTGTCCCTTTTACAATGATCAGGGTTGCGTAAGCGGGAGCCGATGCAAACTTGCTGCTCGCTCCTCCCTTGGCTCTGGCTTCCAGAGCGAATTATGGCATTGCAAAAACCTCCCGGTTCCCACAAATCGAGCCCGAAACCCGTAATCTGGTGCGGATCTCGCCGCGGCGGTGGCCGCTAGAAAGTTGGCTTCTGCCCACAGCTTGCAGGAGGCAGGAAGGCAACGGGCTCCCCTTGCACAGCTGCTCTCAGGGTGGAAAATGTGCCGTCTTGGATCAAAGAGGGGAAATGGGACAACCCTTAGGACGTGTCTGAGGACCCAAAGTCCATGACGAGCTGTCTTGGCTTCGGCACCGTCTTCTGCTGGGCTTGGGACTGGGGATGCCCTTGGCTTTGGCACAATAGGGCTCTCTGCAGAAGGGCCGTTATCCAGAGCGCTTCAACCCTCTCCCGAGGGGCTTGGAAACGCAGCCTTGTTATTTGTGCCTCTTTCCCAACAATTAAACGCTCCAGGGATTTCTCCATGCGAAACACTTCGCTGGAGAGCTCTCTCTTCCAGCTCTTCCAGCCTTCTTCCCGGCTGCACGAGCTGCTCCCGCCGTCGTGGCCGATGGGGAGAGGGTATCCCGGGAATGCTGCATGCCCAAGGCACCGGCTCCGGCCGCCGCGGAGCCCTGCGGATCGTGTGGCCGTGTCGCCCCGTGATGCTTTTTTTCCCCTAGACAAAATAACCGGGACTGTCCGCTTCTTTTCCAGACTTGCCTAGACTCTTTCATCACGCCAATAAAAAAGCGAATGCATCACACGTTGGCGGGGCAGAGCGGAAAACCCTTAAACATCTAAGGGCCGCGAGCAGCCCGCTCTGTTTTCCGAGGCCGGGCTAGGCCCCCGATGCCCCGTTAGGTCAAACGTCTCGCTCTGAAGAAGGAGAGAGGGGACTTATTAAAAGCCTTTCATATTCCTGCTGCTGAGGTCCCGCTTTGGCGGCCGAGGCGGGAGCCGGGCGCGGGGCGGCCGAGGGGGAGCCCGCGGCCTGCAAACAGCTTGTGCAATATTTGCCCTGCACAGAGCTGCCATTGTAAAACCCGCGGGTTCTGCTTTCAATAACCGCTCGGCTCATAATGCCCCATTGAGCGGGGAGAGAAAGGCCGTATTGAGCTCGGAGGGGCTCCGGCCCCAGGAAGGGTTAAAAAATAGAGAGGAGAGGGGGGGAAAAAAAAAATAAAGGTTTGAGGCTTAGGTTTAAACGTTGCTGTGTGGCCCCTATGGTAAATCACGGCTGCTGAGAAGTATGTGGAGCCTGTTTGCATAACCCGGTTTGCAGCAAGCGCTTTCTGAGCCAAAACACAAGTGCGGCCGGAGCTGGTGGGGGGAAAAAAGCAGGAAGGACTGTGATTATTTTCATTCTTGCCCCAGGCCACATAAAATTAATTAAAGAAAAGAGCTAATATTCAAATATTTGGTTAGAGAAACAGCTGTGCAAATGCAAGGAGCTGTGCCAGCTGCAGAGCCATGGAGGGAGCTGGCCCAGGCACTGGTCCCGTTTGCTGTCTCCGGGTTCACACCGGTGGCAGGGGAGCACCCATTGCACTGTGGTGAAGTCTGCTGTGCCATAAAGCACCAGCAAGGACCATCCCCAGCTTTGTCTGCTGGCTCTGCCCCTTGATTTCTCGGCTTGTGGGGCTTGGTCCTTGCTGGAAAGAGCCCGTGGGCGCGTGGAAGTGCTCGCTTGGGACAGCAGGATGGTGCCTTCCCTCCTCCACGCGCCCGTCAGGGAATACTGCGCTTCCCGGGATGCCGCCAGCTCCTCCTGGCAGGCATTCCCGTCGGGTTGGAGCGGTAAAAATGCCCATGGATGAGGCCGCAAGGGAGATGCGCTGACTGCTGAGGACAGCTCGGAGCAGCCCCGTGGGCAGCGGGTGCCAGCGGGTGCTGGCACTGGGCGCATGGGAAGGGGCCCCTTCCCAACCAGGGGAGACCTCGGCGCTGTGCAAGGCTCCGGAGCGCTCTCCAAGGAAGCTCCCGGCTCTTGAGACATCTCGGAGCAAGGCTGGACAAGGGACTGCCTTGAATTAATAACAGTCGGCGGGGGCGGAGGGGGTTGCTCCAGGCCCTGAGCACATTTTCCATTCCGGAGACCTTGTGATGCATTAATCACCCCGCGAGCGGCCTCCCAGCCAGCGGGAATTGTCCTGACCCTGGAACTCGGGAGTTGTCATTTCTTCCTCTCCCCCCATCACATTTCCTCCTCTCTCCTGGCCTTTCCCACCTCCTGTCTCCTCTTCAGATGATTTCATCAAGGCTGAGGCCGGGGTGCTGCTTTATCCCGCTCTCTCGGAGGTCTGGAGAACACTTTTCCCCCTTGCGCTCCCTGCTTTTCACCTTCCTGTTGTTGCTGGGAGGAGAACCCAGTCTGTGCATCCTCCTTCTGCGGGGACACATTTGTGTCCCCCCGGGGCCTGGCCATCTGTCCCTGAGCCTCCCAAGCAGGGTCACCGCCTGCAAACCTGGCACTTGCTCCTCTTGTTTTCTGGTAGAGGCGATACCTGGCTCCGGCTCCGGCGGGATGCTCCGAGCCCGGCCGTGCCCAGCCGCCGTCTCCCACACGGCCTTTGATCTCTGGAATTACAGCCCGCAGTGCCAGCCTTGGCCAGCGGGACTTTTTGCTCTTGGAAAGCCTCCCTGTGCCGAGTGAACCCAGCCATTCCCTCCCTGGATCCCAGGCCAGCAGGGACCCTCCAGGGATCTCCCGGAGGACGTGCTGGTCTGGCCGAGCACAGCTCTCCATTATCACACCCCAGCCCAATTCCCTGTTCCCCAATTCCCCAATTCCCCCTTTCTTGCTTCTTGCTCCCATTTCTTCTTGGTTTCCCTCCAGAAGCTGTCGCAGATGGGACTCTGGTCCCATCCCTTGCGATCCTGGTCACCAATCCAGCTAGGCCTATCCCCAGACTGGTTTCCTATGGCAAAGTCACCCTGCTGCAGCGAGGTGCCGGGGTTTCGTTCCTCAGAGGTGCTCTCCGGGCTGCCCCTCTCCCCAGCACATTCCCGACCTGCTCCCATGCCTGCTTTTCCTCTCCCGCACGTCCCGCCCAGCCCGCTGCTGTCTATGGCAGATGGGTTCACTCCCCCGGCCCCAAACTGCACGCACAATTTATCAGCACTCTGTGCTCCCTCCCTCCGCCACAGACTTAGTGCCTCTCAGCTCCATCCCTTTCCTTTTTCCCTGTCCCTCTCCTTGTAGCTGGCACCGGCATCTCAAGCCCCAGGATGGGGAGGCTGGTGCTTTCCAAGGCAGCTGCCACAACCTGGCCGGGAGAACCGCAGCGGAGCAGTTCCCTCTTCCCAATCTGCCCTGGCTTGAGAAGGGTTCCAAGCAGGCAAGGGAATGACCCGTGGGTCCTAGTTCTTCTGGCCTTGTAAATGCCAATGAGCGCCATGCAGTAAGGAAAACACCCAAGGAGAAGAGCCAGGCCTTGTCCATAGGGCCCCAGGGATGTTCTGTGATCAGCATTCAGCAAGGCCTGTAAGGAATCCTCTCCCCAGCTTGGAGAGATTGTCCATATAGGAAAACATTCAATAAAACCCTCCCATTAGCTTTGAGCTCCGTGTAAAACGGCCGCATTTGCTAAATGGGAGAGGGCTCTGGCGGGGAAGGCAAGGTATGTGCATGTTTCCCAGAGACGTTCATCCAGACTGAGTGTTATTTGCTATCTGGAATGATAACAGACTGTCCCTGGTGGTACCGCTGCCTCTGGCCTGAGGTTTGCAGGGAGCGATGGGGACGGGGCAGCAGGTCCCGCGGCTCCGAGTGGCCCTGGTGGCCACGGGGAGGTCTAGGGTCCCCGCAGGGCTGAAGCGGCCGATGGGCGAACACCAGGAGACTGGGGCCACCTCTGCTTTCTGAATTGCTCCCCAACCCCTTTCAGGCCCAGGTTTTTCTGGGAGGAAGGAGTTGTTTGCAAGTAAAGAAGTCGGGAGAGCTGCAGAAAGGGTTGGAGGCAGGAGAGCGGTGGGAAGGAGAGAAGAGGGGAGAGAGGAGCAGGCGGAAGGAGTGATTAACCCCCCGGGATTAATCAAACCTTTCTGCAGGGTTTGACCCAGCCCCGCGCTGCTCCTCCAAGCGAGCAGGGATTTCTGCCAGCAGGAGAAGCCAAGTCTCGCGTGCAGAACCCAGGCTGCACATCCCTGCCTCCCCCCGGTTCACCCGGCACCCGAGTCCCGGCTAGCGGGAAGCCCTGTGGAGCCTCCCGCTCCACGGAGGGGCCTGGGATGCCAGCTGGGAAAGCTGGTGTTGGATGGCGAGGAGACGAGGGAGCTCCGGGAGGTGCCAGGGGACAGATGGGGTCCAGCGCGGAAAGTGCCCAGGAGTCCAGCGAAGGTGACACAGGAAAGGGACCCAGGGGAGGGAAGTGCAGGGGAGAGGAACCCAGGGAGGGGACTCCAGCAGAGGGGACCTGGGCAGGGAGGTTGTGGCAGGAGAGAGCCCAGAGGACGGGAAAGCTCCCGCCCGTGCCAAGGGCGGTGAATGTGTCTGATGTTATGTGACAATATCCGTGTCCCAGGCTGTGTAACCAAAGCTGAGGATGCGCGGGAGCCTGGTGGTCCCATGCTGCCCGATGGAAGCTGCTCCTGCAAGGGGAATTGCACCGGAGCGTCTGTCTCCTTCTCCCCAAAGCTCCCCAGAAGCACAGCGGGGCAACCAGGGCACCCAACCAGCCCCTCTTCTGCTACCCCAACTTCAGATCAGCATCTCTGCATCGGCCAAAGCCCCCGTTCCGTGTCCATCCCTGCTCTGCCTTGGCTGCCCGTGGCCGGGGGCAGCACAAGTGGCTCTTCCCGGCTCTGTTTCCCTACCTGGAGGTGGGCACAGCGGCACGTGCCCTGCTCGGTGCCACCAGCCCGCCCTTGGGTGGCTTCACCCAACTTGGCGGTGTCCCAGCGTGTTTGTGCCGCTTCCTCTTGTCTCGGTTGGCTTTTGGTTTGCTCCGTTCTGCTCTGTTGGCGCACGCAGACGGCGGCACCGCGGGCACACGGTCCCGGAGCTCCCTCTCGGCACAGCCCCGCTCCGCTTCCCGGCAGGGCAATGCGGAGCGCGGACACCCGGGCAGGTTTTCCCACCCGAGCCGATCCGTGCCAGGACAGGGGAGGCCCCGAGGGAGCCCCAGCTCCGGCCGTGACCCGGCGCTCCGCAGGGAGGGACGCACGGAGCGCGGCCGCGGGGCGGAGGGACGTCCCTCCTAGGACCCTGCAAGCGCTGGGTCTTCCCGGCGTTTTCCTGGAGCCGCGGAGCGAGCGGGGAGGGGCCAAGCCCGCGGCTCCCCATAAACCTGGCCGCCGAGCCCGCATCCCGGCCACATGTTCCAACTTTCTGCCTCCTCCGGCTCCGCTCCGCACTGCTCCCCTGCGGCGCCGGCAAAGCCCGGGAGCGACGGTCCAGAGCTCCCTGCACCCCGGGGAAACACTCCGGGGCTGCCTCCCGGAGCCAGCTAAGGAGAAAAGAAGGAAAGGAGGGAAGGAGAACGAGAGGGGAGACGAGAAGGAAAAAAAATCATGGTGGTGTGGTCTTGCCAAGGAATTTTTCGGCAGCGAACGGTGAGAAAAGGGGACGGCAGCTCTTCCCTGACGGGTGAGGACGAGAACTCAGCACCTCTGGGCTTGAACTTTAGCACCCTCTTCCGCAGGAGTTTAAATAGAAAGATCCTCTTATCCTGAGTAAGCCGTTTGGACGGCCGAGCAGGCACGGAGCTGGGCTGCAGGAGAAGCCGGCTACGTTCTCCAGCAAGGATTTTATGTGAATTTTAAAAAAAAAGGAAAAAGAAAATAACAGCAACAAAAAGCTGAGAAGCCAGAGAGTATTTCCAGCACTTGGGACGCTCTGGAGTAGCTCTGGGACTGTTCTTAATAACACTGCAAGGAAACTCATTCTACAGTGCATGTGTGTTTGATTGGATCGGCTTGGTGGTTATTTTCTTTTGACTGAGCGCGCCCCGGCGGATTAAGCCGCCTCTTTGTGCGTGTGTGAGCGTGTCCTCATGGGCGCCGCTCCTGCAGAATTCCCTGCGGGCATTTCAGGGACCATCCCCTAGGCTGGGGGCTGCGCTGGAGGAGGCAGCAACCCCGTGCTCTGCTCTGCTTTGCTCTGCTTTGCTCTGCTTCACTTCGCTGTGGGAGATGCTGGGGCATTAGTCCCCTTGACGCGCGGCGCGGCGCTCCACCATGGCTGTCTATGCCCTCACGGGTCTCTCGCTGGTCAGCTTGCTCAGCTTTGGCTACTTATCCTGGGACTGGATGAAGCCCGGCTTGGTGGCAGACGTGGCTATGGACCCTATGGAGAAATCGCTGCCTCCTGCCTTCAGCAGGCCGCCTCACATCATCTTCATTCTGACCGATGACCAAGGCTACCATGATGTTGGGTATCACGGCTCGGATATCCAAACACCGACGCTGGACAGGCTGGCAGCAGAAGGGGTTAAGCTGGAGAACTATTATATCCAGCCCATCTGTACCCCATCCAGGAGCCAGCTGATAACGGGCAGGTAAGAAAGCATCTGGCTATGTCCTGCTTAGGTTCCATGACATGGGCCTGCTTCTTTCTCCTTCTTGGCTCTTGGAGGCTTAACCCCGTTGTTGGAGGCTGCTTTACAGAATAGGCATCTTGCTGGTTTTTCTAGATGACTCCCTGGTTAGACAGTTGATTTTTGCATG
The DNA here is from genome assembly GCF_059628265.1 of Tinamus guttatus. Lineage (NCBI taxonomy): Eukaryota > Metazoa > Chordata > Aves > Tinamiformes > Tinamidae > Tinamus > Tinamus guttatus. Next base: position 4,837,621 of record NW_028289244.1, on the reverse strand, counting down.
TTATGAATAACATAATGTCAATGATGGTGTGACCCCATGGCAATGCAAGTGCGTGGGTCGCATCCCCTAGCCCAGCTGAGCTGCTTCCTTGGTCGTGCAAGTTGTGCTGCAACTAGGTAGGATCCATCCTGGCTTGGTGCATTTGCCTGGGGCTCTGAAGCCTGAGCCCAAGCCCTTGCCCTGTCCCAGCTGGGGTGACCGTCAGTGTGGCCAATAGCCAGTGCCTGTCCCCTGCTCTGCCATCCCTGTGATGAGTGTTTCTAGTCCTGAGAAGAAGAAGAAATGGGTGCAGGGCCAGGTTGTGCTCTGCCAACAGGAGCTGGCAAGGTGTTAAGGAAACCTCAGGACAGGCTCAAGGAAGGCAGGAGATGTGGTCCCTGCTACCACACACCAGTGACTCCCCAAAGCCCATCACCAAGGCCAAAAATGTAGACATGATTGGGCCACCAAACTCGCTTTGGGAGAGAGGGGTCTCTGGCCAAGGCTCTGAGGCCACCTGAAGGTGATGGAGCCCACCAAGGTGCGAGGAAAGCCCTTTCCTTCCTCCTGGAAGGCTCGAAGTGGGGCTCTCCTGGGCTGGCATCTGCAGGGCTGACTGCTGGTGGCATCCCAGCTTTCAAAGGGATTCAAAGGGATTTCAAAGGGATTCAAAGGGTTTCAGAGCTCGGTACACGTCAGGGATATCTGCTGAGCCTCCTCTCTTCCTTTCTGAGCTTTCTTTGGTTCTTTTGGATGCACAGACAGTTCCCTGCCTCTGGCACGGAGCTTGCTCCATGGGATTGAGTTGAGTGACACGGAGTGTCCCTTGTCCGAAGTGCTGTGCGCTCCAACCGGGGGCTCCCCGTGGGCACTGATGGCTCTGGGTTCTTCCCCGGCAGGTACCAGATCCACACGGGCCTGCAGCATTCCATCATCCGCCCTCGGCAGCCCAACTGCCTGCCCCTGGACCAGGTGACGTTGCCGCAGAAGCTGCAGGAAGCGGGCTACTCCACGCACATGGTGGGCAAGTGGCACCTGGGCTTCTACAAGAAGGAATGCCTGCCCACCCGCCGGGGCTTTGACACCTTCCTGGGCTCCCTGACGGGCAACGTGGACTACTACACCTACGACAACTGCGACGGGCCGGGCGTCTGCGGCTACGACCTGCACGAAGGGGAGAAAGTGGCCTGGGACCAGAGCGGGAAGTACTCGACCTTCCTCTACGCGCAGCGCGTCAGCAAGATCCTGGCGTCCCACAGCCCCAAGGAGCCCATCTTCATTTACGTGGCCTTCCAGGCGGTGCACACGCCGCTGCAGTCGCCCAAGGAGTACATCTACCGCTACCGCTCCATGGGCAACGTCGCGCGCCGCAAGTACGCGGCCATGGTGACGTGCATGGACGAGGCGGTGAAGAACATCACCTGGGCCCTCAAGAAGTACGGCTATTACGACAACAGTGTGATCGTGTTCTCCACCGACAACGGCGGGCAGACCTTCTCAGGGGGGAGCAATTGGCCCCTGCGAGGCCGCAAAGGGACGTACTGGGAAGGGGGAGTCCGTGGCATCGGCTTTGTGCACAGTCCCCTGATCAAACGCAAGCGTCGGACCAGCTGGGCCCTGGTTCACATCACAGACTGGTACCCGACTCTGGTGAGCCTGGCAAGGGGCAACCTGAGCAACGTCCCAGGCCTGGATGGCTACAACGTGTGGCCCGCCATCAGTGAGGGCAAAGAGTCCCCCCGCACCGAAATCCTGCACAACATCGATCCGCTCTACAACCACGCCAAGTACGGCTCCTTGGAGGATGGCTTCGGCATCTGGAACACGGCCGTGCAGGCCTCCATCCGCGTTGGCGAGTGGAAACTGCTCACTGGGGACCCGGGCTATAGCGACTGGATCCCTCCTCAGACCCTGACCAACTTCCCGGGGAGCTGGTGGAACCTGGAGCGCCTCACCGACGGCCTGCGCAAGTCCGTGTGGCTCTTCAACATCACCGCCGACCCCTACGAGCGCTACGACCTGTCGGAGCGGCGCCCCGACGTGGTGCGGGCGCTCCTCATGAGGCTGGTGCACTACAACCGGACGGCCATCCCCGTGCGGTACCCCGCGGAGAACCCCCGCGCGCACCCGGACTTCAACGGCGGCGCCTGGGGCCCCTGGGCTGGCGAGGACGACGTGGAGGAGTGGGAAGGGGCCAGGGAGCCCCTCAAGAGCAGGAACAAGAAGAAGAAGTGCAAGATCTGCAAGCTGCGCTCCTTCTTCCGCAAGCTCAACACCAGGCTCATGTCCAACCGCATCTGATGGGGGTTCCCGCAGCGCCGCCGCGGAGCAGCCCCGCGGGAGCGCGGCCGGGAGCAGGACGGAGCGGGAGGCAGCAGCTCCCTCGTGCTGTGCCTCATGTCGGGCCGCGCTCGCCCCAAACGCCTCTCCCCTCCGCCCCCGCAGCGCGTGGAGGAGCGGATGGGTCTGCTTTGGTTGTGGAGTCTCCTTCTCTGGAGATCTTCCAAACCCGCTTGGACGCAGCCCTGTGCCACGTGCTCTAGGTGACCCTGTGTGTGCAGGGGTTGGACTAGATGATCTCTAGAGGTCCCTTCCAACCTTCAGCATTCTATGATTCTATGCAGGCAAGGAGCCATGACCACGGTGCCGAGCGGTGACATTCCAGCGTGCTGAGCCCGTTTGGCTCCTGCACAGCGACTTCCAAAGACCTTTTTCTCCAGGACTGCACGGCGATTGCAGTCTTTACATGCGCCGCAGCCCATTGCAGCAGCCCAGGAGCAGAGCGAGGCGCCCGGCCACGGGCTCTTCTAAGAGGCTGTGGGTTTCCTCACATTCTTTCTCTTTATAAAAGTGCTCCCGATTTTCTAAGTGCTGCCTTGTTGGGAACTTGCAGGGCCGCCCCCGTCCCACGACCACCACGTTTCCCCGCTGTACTTCCTACAAGGACAGATATTCCTGCCTTACGGATGACAGAACTGAGATGGCCGGGGCTGGGCTCAGCCTTCCTGCCCCAGTGGTCTATGCGGGGCTGTGACTTCTCTCTCTGTGTCACTGCTTGGTTTGCCCCAAGCACCGGTGGACTTGACATGCATATATATCTATATCTATATATACATATATTGACATATATGTATATCCCTCGTGTCCACACCTCGGCGTGTCCAGATCCCTGAGGCGTTGGCTGCACTCGCGGGATCTTTGCTCTGCATCCCCACATGTGCCCAGGTGTCCTGCATGTGTCATCCCTGCCGGCCCCATGTCCTGAGCCTGGAGCAGCGGGAAGATCTCAGGGAGGGCTTTCCTGCCCCTCGGTAGATGCAGGACTCGGAAGCCACAGCACGGACAGGGAAGCAGGGTCACCCCTTCCTCGTCTTCCCGTGCGCACGGCGGTGCCACCGCATCCCCGGCCTGCGGATCGGAGCAGCAATCCCGGGAGCGACGTGCGGGGGGAAATGCCTCCCCACGCACCTTCCATGGGGATCCGAGCGAGACATTTGTGCGGGGCCGGGCATCATCCCGCGAGCTCCGGCGGCGAGCGAGGCGCCGGGCCCCGCGCTGCAGCGCTCGGAGCAGCGCTGGCGAGCGCCAAAGAGGGTAAATAGCTCTAAAAGCGTTTTGGATGCATGGTGCATTTCCATTTACACAATGTATTTTACATTTCTCCCCACAGGTTTCTCTTGGTGCAGCGTGTGTAGGCGAAGGCCCTGCTGTGAATTTTGAAAATAGTTATTTTTGTCTCTGGAAAATGAGGCCCGTTAGGACTTGTCAGCTCTTGGATGAGCAGTGTGGGCTTTTTTTTTTTTTTTTTTTCTTTCCCTCCTCTCTCTCCCTTGCAAAATAACATTCATTTAAAATCTGTCATTGAAAGATGTGACAATTGGCAGAATGTACACTGAATACCTTTCAGGGTGCTTTCAAGCCCCGTGTGTGAGAGAGAGGGATGGGAAGAGAATGCAGCGACACGTTTGTATTTTTTTTTCTTCTACTCTGGATTATTTGGGGGAATAGGGATTTTCTACAGAAACAAAGAAGAGAAAAAAAAAAAGCCTGCAGCAAGGCATAATACACAGGGCCTGTTACTGTACAGAGGGAAAGGAGCTTGCAAAAGCAGAGCATGAGTGTGTCTGTCTGTCTGTCCGTCTGTCCTGGCTGCTCTTTGCACTGTGGTCGCCATGCTGCCCCTCCGGCCCCTGTCCAGCCCCACGGACCCGTCCCCTAGGACCGAATTTCAGGTGGATTTTGCAGGGGCATCGGGTGCCTCCAGGGCTGCCCCATCTGCCCGGGAGCCGCCCGCATCCTTGGAGAGCCCCCTGTCCATCCCCGCCGCGCTCGGCGAGTCGCTCCGTGTGGATCCGGCGACGGACACGGCCCCGCGGCGTCGAGACCCCGGTGCGCGTCCTGCAAAAACCAGCCACGGGGGGATGCGTCGCATCCCGAATTCCCTCCCTGAATTCCCTCCATCCCGGCGCACACACCGCGGGATTCCCCACCGGCAAGGGCAGCTCAGCGCCCGCTGCCCCCGGGCAGAGCCCTTTGGTGCCAACCAAGGCTCCGCTGGAGGAGAAGAGACTCCAGTGCCCAAATCCCAGCGCGTTCTCCACGCCGCGCCGAGCACAGGGCAAAGCGGGACACGGAGACCGGCCACGAGTGGCCCGCGAAGGGGGTGGCACTGGGAAAAAAGCACCTTTCCGGAGGGAGCAGGGCAGCGCGAGGCTGGAGCCAGCCGTGGGGTGGCGACAAGGCTCGGCAAACGCTTTTCATTTCCATATTTATGTAAACGTGTCCAAGTTTGGCCCTCCTTTCTTTTTTCTCTTTCTCTCTCCTTTTTTTTTTTTTTCAAAAATGGAAATTTCCATGAAAACATGTTCGATTTTTTTTCTCCTTGCTCTTTTACTAATATCTCAATGAAATTGTTAGCCTTGTCTCATTTCCAGTTTTGAATCGCTGCCTTGCCGTTCCCAGGCTGACGCCGGTGATGGTCAGCCAGGGTAGCCATGGTTCTGGGTCTGTTTTGTTTTGTTTTTAATAAAAATGTTGTGCTCTGAATTCTCACTAAAAGAAAGAGTCATACGAGAGTCTCGGTCCACGAAGAGGAGACAGGAAAATAGGCCGCAAAATCTCCGGGTGTTTGCAGAGCGCAAAGCCCATCCTCATGGGAAGAGAATGGGGTCTTCGCCGTTCTCCTTTCCAAATAATGTGCCCAAATTGCCTGTTTTTTTTTGGCATTTGAGCCCCTTTGGGGGCCTGCGGGCTCCGGCTGCCGAGGGGTTAAGGCGGCGGGTGGGCGAGACGCTGCCAAGCGGCTGCGGCTCTTGCCGAGCCGGCGACGTTCGCGCCGCGGAGATCTGTTTACACAGACGAGCCGAGCGCTCTCCCCGCTCCTTCCCGCCCGCCGCCGAAAACTCCGCGCGAGCCAAAGGCTCCGCGAATCCCTGGGCCGGGAGCCGAGCGAGGGGCAGGATCCCGCAGGGAAGCCGGCTGCACCCGGCGAGGCGGATGCTGCGGATACGGGGCCGCGGGGCGGCCGCATCCTCCAGCTCGTGGGGATTGGAGGTTTCCCCGTGGCAGAGCGGAGCCAGCGCTGGGGCACAGGCCAAGGGATGGCTCAAGAGAGTCCCCTCGTGCCCAGCATCCTGCCTATAGGTTACATCCCATGGCCCTTGTCCACGGAGCCCGGTGGCCAGGGCAGAAGTGGCCCTGGGGATGTCCCCTCGCCATCACCCGAGCAGCCTGCAGGGACAGGGCACGTTAGAAAGCAGAGCCTTAAATGCAAATCTGTTCTCCTCGCCACGGTATTTATAATTCTTCCCTAAAAATAACTGAGAATTCAGCTTTCCAGAGGACATCAACTGAGCATCCCCCAGACCCCAGCTTGTGTGTGAAAGCGTCCCGGTAATTTTGGGATCTCTGCAATATGTAACTCGCAGCTCCGCTTCTTTCGCACGGGAGACGCGAGCGCAGGGCCCCTGTGAGCCCTCGCGCCCCGGAGCAGGGGGGTCCTCGTGGGGTTGCTGCTCCGTGCAGGACGCTGAGCTGAGCCCGGGCCCTGCGGCTGGAGGGCCAGGAGCCCCGGGATGCTCCTGTGGTGCCGTTTGGAGCGCGGATGGGATGCAGGAAGCACGGGAGAGCGGGACACTTCCCTGGCGAGGCCGTGGGAGGAAGGTCTCCATCAGGCGGCGGGAGCCCAGCACAGCAGCCCAGAGGGAACGCTGCGGCTCCGGAGCCCCGGAGCTCATCCCGGGATAGCCGGGCAGCTGCTCCTAGGGAAGAGGCTGCAGCGGGCAGCTTTCCCTAGAGGATCCCGGGAGAGGCCCGGGACTTCTGCCCATGTCCTGGGGTGCCCAGGGACCCCTCAGGCCACCGGCATCAGCTCCTGGTGCCGAGTGGGAAAGGTTTCCCCCAGATGCCTGCTTTGCTCCGTGGCATTCCCAAGAAACGGGAAAAGCTTCTCCCTCCGTGCCCATCCCGCCTGCAGGGCTTGAGGCTCCGGAGCCAAGGAGAGCGGGGGCCGTGCGGCCCTTCCCGGTGCCGGAGCACATGGATTCACGTGCCTGGCAGCCCGGCGCGGGCATGGGGAGGAGAGGCTGCTCGGGGATGCCCACGGGGGACATGTGGCACAGGCGTCTCCTCCGCGCCATCCCCACCACCCGCTTAGCCCGGGTTAGTCATCCCGGAGGGACAGAGCGCCCGGCGCTTGGCCCCGCTCGGCCCGACGGGGAGGCTGCGACGGCCCCGTCTCGCCGGGAGCGCCCGGGCACCGCGCGCGGGCGCGGGAACAGAAAGGTGGGCACGAAAGCGGGTGATGGTGCAATTAATGGAAAAGCCATTAGACCTTTCTCCTCCTCCCCCTCCTCTTCCTCACTCCGCCACTTGCTGTCCTCCTCCACTTCCACCTCCTTTCTTCTCTCCCTCTCTCCGCTCCTCCTTCTCCCTCTCCTCTCGAAGATTTCTCCCTATTTTTGTCTGGTTAGAGCCTTTTCTTTTCCTTTTAACCCTTCCGTGGCTGCCTGACGGGGAGCTGAACCGATGTCGCCTGCCAAAGCCGTCCCGCAAAGCGCGGCGGCCGCGGAGCCCTCGGTGCAGCCGGCATCGCCCCGCGGCAGCGCGGGCCCGTCCGTGCTGCCCCCCAGCACGAGGGTCAGGCCGGCAAAAACAGCCAGAAACGGGAAAAGCCCTTGGGGGAAGACACTGCTGGGGGGCACAAAAAACTGGAAGGGGGTCGGGGCTGAGGGACCCTCGGGTTGGATTTGGGCACACAGCCCGAGGGGACAGGATGCTGTGGCACTGCATGGGCTACCGACCTGCAGCAAAAGGCCTCAGAGCTCCTGACTTGCTCGTTTTTTTAAAACGTTCTCTCTTGGTTTTGTTTCCTTTGCATTGGACACCGAGGGGCTCGCCATGCCGTGCCGTGCCGGGCCATGCCGTGCCGTGCCGTGCCGTGCAAGTCACCCCCTCGGTTGATCTCAGCACCGTTTGCAGCCTCAGAAGGGCAGGGAGGAGCAGGGAGGGCTGCTCAGCGCAGGGATTTGGGGCTTTGCTCCAAATTCAAACACAGTGAGTGGGGAAAGGCCTCCCGGCAGCCTTCCCACCCCCCCTTCCTCCCCGCTCCCGGTGGGACACTGCAGGGAAGGAAAAAGCCCAAAACTCTTTGGTTTCCCCCCAGTCCCGGGACCTGCCGCTGCGCCGTCCCGCCGGGCACCGGGAACGTCGGGACCGTCGTCCCCGGCGCCCGCCCGGCCCCAGGGATGCGGGGGGCCACGCAGGGCACTGGGGGTGCAGAGCAGTTGCCGGGGCGACGGCAGCCTGTCCATCCCCTCCTGCAACATGGATACTGCAGTTTCCATGGAAACCTGCCTTTTTCTCCCTTTTTTTTTTTAAATTTGGCCCCAATTCCTCTTCTGCCGCCGGTCCCTCGATTTGCTTTTAACGTGGCCGCTTTCGGCTTTGCCCCCCGCCCGCGCCCCCCGTCCCGGCGGGCGCCCGCGGCGCGGTCCGGTCCGGTCCCAGCCCGGCGTTTGGGGAAGCAGTTGCCCCGGCAACAGAAACAGGGCGTTTCTGGCAGCGGTGGTCGCCATGGGGACGGGGATGCTGACGAAGGCTGGCGAGGCTGAGAAGACAAATTGCCCTCATCATTATCTGCGGGCTTGTCAATCAAACGTATTCCCTTATTTACCTCGGCGAGGAGAGAGCCCCCGGAGCACACGGAGAGGGAGGGAGCCGGAGGAGAGGCACTCGCACCGCACTCGGCGCCGCGCAGGGAGCGCTCCCAGCCCCGCGGCATGGCCACCATAACCTGCAACCGCTTCACCGAGGAATACCAGCTCTTCGAAGAACTGGGCAAGTAAGTTGGGGACGGCGCTCGGAGGTGCCGCATCCCAGCCGAGCGGGAGGGAGGGTTTTGCCCGCAGGAGGAGAGAGGCAGCGGGATCCGGCGCTTCCCAGGGGCTCGGTGGCACCGCGGGGCTGCGGGAACGGGACCCCTCTTGGCAGAGGGGGCCTCGGGCAGCTCCCGCAGCTGGGAGAGGGGGTGGGACAGCAGGGATCCGAGTGGAAGCCGCTGGTGCCCCCCGCGCTTCCTTAGGGAAATCCTCTGCGCCACGTCCCTGCAGGAGCCTCCCGGGGAAGCCAGGCAGCTCCGAGGCGGCTGCTCCGCATCCCTTCCCCATCCCCATCCCACCTCGAAAGCGCAGGGAGCGCGAGCACCCCGCGGGCGGGCGCCCACCTTCCCACCGCGGCTCTGCTGGGGTCTCTCCGGAGCGGCGCCTGCCGGCTTTGCCCATCCTGCCGCGTGTGTGCCGGGAGCCGCGGGCTGCTCCGGCAGGACACGGAGCCCCCCGGCTGGAGCAGCAGTTGGGGTCCCGCGCGGGCAGCGCGATGCCCTGCGAGCCGATGCGCATCGGGGGACGCGAGTGAGCAGCGTTCGCTCACTCCCAAACAAAACCCTGTTTCGGTGCCTCTTTTGGGGTGCAAACCATCGCTTTGGGGTGTGCGGTCCCCGCGCGCGGGCTCGGGAGCAGCGGGTGTCCGTGCGGACGCCGGAGCGCATCCCGCTCGCGTGTGCAGCCCTGTCCGTCCGTAGGCAGGGAAACTCGCTCCAGCCCCGCATCCCCGCACCGCACGGCGAGCCCGTGCCCAGATGGGTGCCCGCACGTGTGTGGGTGTGTGAGAAAGGGGATTGCGAGAGGAAGGAGAGGGAAAAGATGGAGAAAGCCAGAGGAGCGAAGCGGGGAGGAGGGCTGCGCACCAGGCTGACGCGGTTGATGTTGCCCATGCAGATGGGCAACCCGGTTGCTGCTGCAAACGCGCAGCCCCTTGGAAGCGAAGGGACCTCTGGTCCCGGGATGTGTCAATGTGTCTCTGTGTCCCCTCGGGGCCGGGTGCTCTTCGCCCAGCTTGGCCGCTGCGTCAGTGCTGGATGCAGGAGCGGAGCAGGGAGCCAGTGTCCAGGTGTGGAGCCTGGTGGTGCCGGCAGGGACAGGAGTGTCCCCGGGAAGCCGGTGCAGGAGCTGCTCCTTGCAGGGGTTTCATGGCCCGTGCGGACACATCGCAGGGTGGGCAGGAGAGGCGGCGGATGGAGGCCCGTGGGTGCCGCTTGGTGGCACCAAGAGAGGTTGCTGGGACGTGGCCTGGCAGAAACGGCGTGAGGGGCCGCAGGGGAGGAGCTGTCGGCGACGGTGCCGTGGGGAAGGGCCGGGAGGGCCCCGGAGGTACCGGAGGAGCAGCAGCACCGCGATGGACCGTGTCGAGACGCGTTGCTCCAAGCAAAGCCGGGGGGAACACGGGCCCATCCCAGCCCCGCACCGGGTCTGCGAGTTGCAGAGACGCAGCCCCCGCCGGGCGCATCCATCCCTGCCCACAGGGGCAGGTCTCACCTCTCCCTCCTGCGGGGCCTGGTGCAATCAGAGCCGGTGCCAAGGGCAGCTCCTCAGGCTCCCAGCATCCTACCCACCTTTCCCCAAGCCGGGAGGATGCAGGTGTGAGTGCATCCGAGCACCGGGGGCTGCTCCTAAGTTGTGAGCCCCGGTGGGCTTTTCTGGGCGCACAAGTCAATGCACCGCGAAGCCGGTGGGGAATTTTCCACTGGGATGGTTTCCAATGCATCATGTGGCTTCCGCAAGAGCAGCAGTTTCCCAGTGGGGAAATTCCCACTTTATGGGCTCAGAGTGGGAAACCTAGATGCAGTGCTGAGCATCCGCCTGCCTGACCGGCCCGCTGCCACGAACAACGATCCTGCCAGACACACAGGGTCCCCGCAGGGCTCTCAGAGCACAGGGAAATGGGGAAGATTGGGGGAAACTTGGGGGAATCGCAGTGGGTGCAGCCAGGCAAGGGAGCGTGGCCGGAGGTGCAAGGACCCACTGCAGGAATGACCCAGGTTCACGGTGCCCCATGGCCACCCCAAAGGGCAGCAGCGGAGGTGAAGGTTGGGGCAGAAAAGCCCCGGCCTCCTGGGTGCCCCATGGCCATGCAGGAGCCGCAGGGGACAACGTGGCGGGTCCCCAAGCCGGCTGCCAGGAGCGGGGCTGGAGGGAGCTGGGGTGACAACGGGAAGAACAGGAGATCGACTCCTACGGTCTGAGCGCGATGGGACCCCAAGGGAGGGAGCGAAGCCCAAACCGCAGGGAGCTGCATTGGCCATGACAGCTTCTATGTCCTAAAAGAAACCCAGGGCACCGGGAAGGTCCCCTCCACCTTCCAGAGGTCTCTCCATCGCAGCGAGCCCACACGTGGAACCCGGGGGTCTTCTCGGCTCCATCCTCACCTGGAGACACCCCCCGTTTGAGGAAGGTGCCACGTAGGTGCCGGCAAGGGACAGCGCTTGGCCAAGGGACAACAGGGCCACGGCGGGCGCTGCAGGGGGGTCATCCCTGGGCCATCCCGGTCCTGCATGGTGCCAGCAGCCCCTTGGCTCACAGAGCTGCGGAGAGGGTGGTTATTAAAAAGACGACAAAGAAGAAAAAAAAAAAGGGAAAAAAAAAAAGGAACAAAAAAATCCCCAACCCACACGCTTCTCTCTAGAAAGGAGATAAAATGCCTCAGAGGAGGAGGAGGAGGTGTTGAAGAGAGGGAGGAGGCAGCAGCACAGCCCGGTGCTGGCGAGGAAGGTGTGAAAAAGGGAAAAGCAGCAGCCGTGTCAGCGCGGCTGCCGGGAGCACGAGGGTCCCACCGAGCGCGTCCCCCCGGCCGGCCTTGGGATAAGGGAAAGGGGAGGCAGCGCCGGGGCAGCCGCACGGCGCGCGGGGATGAGGCCGCCGCGCTCGTTCCATTTAACGCCTCTGCCCGGGGAGGGAGGCCGGGCTGCCTCTGCTCTCCGGCCTGCATTGCATGGAGCTCAAGCAATTGGGTTGCTGACAGAAAACCCCGAGGAGCCAAAAACCACAAGTGAAAAGGTGGAAGGAAACTGTGCTCGCCTGGGGATCCCCCATGCAGCTCCCTGGGGCTGCCTCTTCCCACCGCGCACAAGTGGAACGGGAGGGTTTCCAGCACCGCGGCCTGCTCCATTGCAGGGGACGAGGGGCCGACCCCAGGGCTCCCTCTCCGTCCCCCGGGATGGAGACGTGTCCCGAGCCCTCAGCTCCAAGCCCTGCAGCACCGTCCTGCCGTGGGGCTGCTAATCCGGAGCTGCAGAGCCCAGCAGGGTGCAGAGCGCTGCCCGTGCTCTCTGCAGGCCTCTCCCTAGGCACCAGAATTGTAGGAAAAGAAGAGGAAAAAGAGGCACCTGCGGAGCCAGCAACGGCTCCCGCCTCCCCACGCGGCAGCAGGGTCGAAATGAAGCCTTTCTCCTTTTCCAATTAAACTTCCCCCCTCCAGGCTACAGGGATATTAATAGTTCGGCCCTTCCAGTGGCCAGGATTATCCGCCGGCTCCCGCAGGAAGCCCCGCTCGCTTCCCGCTCCGCTCGCGCTCCCGCTCGGCACGTGCCCTCCCTCTGCACCCCGCCGCGCTCCCGCTCTGCCGAACGCCGCCTTCCGCCCCAAACTGCCCCTCGGCAGCCGCCCCCACTGCTTAAAATCAATGATTCCCCGCCGGCAGCCGCCGCGCTCGCCTTTTATTCCCTGCCATTTAGCGGGAGCGCGGCGGGGGCACGGGACCGAGGCGGGATTGCTTTTCATCCTTATTATTTGGGTTTGGCAGGCGAGGGCGCCGGGTACAAAGGTTGCGCTCCGCGCGCGGGGCGTTCACACCGTGCACGCCACGGGCTCCCGCGCTCGGCGCCGGGCAGCACTTTCGGTGCCACGAGCTGGCAGGGCTCAGCACAGGCACGTGGCGGCCGCCCCCGCGGCTCGGAGCGGGGAGCCCGGGGCCTGCGCTGGCTCGGGACGCTGCTCGCGCGGGGAGGCAGCAACGCGGGGACGCACGTGCGCCGTCGCCTGCAGGAAAGCCCCGCACGTCGCTCCCCCGCGCGCCAGCAGCAGCCGCGTGAGTCACCGGCCCCCGGCGCAAGGGTCCTGCCCAGGCATCCTGCAGCCTGGTCCAGCAGGCTGGATCCTGGTGCATCCTGCAGCCTGGTCCAGCAGGCTGGATCCTGGAGCATCCTGCAGCCTGGTCCAACAGGCTGGATCCTGGAGCATCCTGCAGCCTGGTCCACTGGGCTGGATGCCGGAGCATCCTGCAGCCTGGTCCACTGGGCTGGATGCCGGAGCATCCTGCAGCTTGGTCCAACAGGCTGGATCCTGGTGCATCCTGCAGCCTGGTCCAGCAGGCTGGATCCTGGTGCATCCTGCAGCTTGGTCCAACAGGCTGGATGCCGGAGCATCCTGCAGCCTAGTCCAATGGGCTGGATGCTGGAGCATCCTGCAGCTTGGTCCAGCAGGCTGGATGCCGGAGCATCCTGCAGCCTGGTCCAGCAGGCTGGATCCTGGAGCATCCTGCAGCCTGGTCCAACAGGCTGGATGCTGGAGCATCCTGCAGCTTGGTCCAACAGGCTGGATGCCGGAGCATCCTGCAGCCTAGTCCAATGGGCTGGATGCTGGAGCATCCTGCAGCTTGGTCCAGCAGGCTGGATCCTGGAGCATCCTGCAGCCTGGTCCAGCAGGCTGGATGCTGGAGCATCCTGCAGCCTGGTCCAACAGGCTGGATGCCGGAGCATCCTGCAGCCTGGTCCACTGGGCTGGATGCCGGAGCATCCTGCAGCCTGGTCCAGCAGGCTGGATGCCGGAGCATCCTGCGGCTTGGTGCTCAGACGCCCTGGCATCTCACAGGGGGCCCTCAGGGGCCCCTATCCCCCTATATCCAGGGATTTACAGGCAGGAGGAGAGAGGAGTCTTCACAGCTGCTTCTTGCACTGTGAATTGCTGCTGCGCCAAGCACGCAAGGACATGGGGACACCGAAGTTAAGTACCTGAGTGCTGTGCGACAGCTACGTCCATTTCTGCTGCTCTTTGGGAGAAAACATTCCTGCTAAAGTGCTGCTGTTTCTCCCAGGATGATGGATGAGGCTGCATGGAAAGGAGGGAAGGTGAGAACGTGCCTGGCAAGCAGGGAGCAGAGGGTCAAATGCTGCCTTCATCCCTCCGCATCACCCCACATCGCCCGGGCAGAGGCTTCCTAGGAGGGACCACCCGAGCTCCTGTTTTCTGCACTTTTGGAGCCCCCATCCCCTGTCTGAGCTCATGCCCCATCCTTGGTTGCTGGCGCTTTCCTCGCCCCGTGCCAGGTCCTTCACTCCTCCCTTTGCATTCCTGTCTCCCCAGGGGCGCTTTCTCCATTGTCCGGAGATGCGTGAAGGTGCTGGCAGGACAGGAGTATGCAGCCAAAATCATCAACACCAAGAAGCTCTCTGCCCGAGGTAGGTGCGAAAATGGGAAATGGGAAAAGGGGAAATGGGAAAATGGGAGATGTCAGGGGATGCAGCGGGCCTGGGACAGCCGGAACAGCGCATCGTGTCCTTGGTGCAGCCAAGGCGCTGGATGCGCTGCAGGAGGCCCCCGTTTGCACCATGCCAAATCTGAGCACTGAGCTCCATAAGGTTTGGGAGCCAGAAGCCTGGATACCTCGAGGGTCTTGAGCCTTTGCCCTTTCCTAGAGTCCCCACAAAGCCCCCGTGTCCCCTGGGCACGCAGGTCTCCCGCAGTGGGAGCAGACCCTGCTCTTCCTGGGCTCCCGCTTGCTGCAGGCAGAGCAGGACGGGCTCCCTGCGGCGCTGCTCCCGCTCAGCCTGCTGGAACCCTGTGCCAGGCAGGAGCTGGACAAGCGGGATGTGCTCCGGAGAGCGGGAGAAAGCCTGTGGGAAGGCAGGGCTGTGGGGAAGCTGCTCCCTGGGGCAAGTCACAGCAAAGAAAAGGTCCATCCGCTGCATTCTGCCCTCCTCCTCGCGGCTGCAGGGGCCTGGCCCTTTGCGGTCACCCCTCTGGGTGACACCGCTCCAGGGTTATTCTACCTGCTCTGCTGGCTGGAACCACTGGCCTCCTTCGGAAGCAGCTCGAATCCCCCTGTTTTGCCACGCTAGGAGGGGAGAATGGCCCTTCCCCAGGCCAGGAGCAATCCCCAAAGGGGCACGATGGGCCCTGGGCTGGCTCCATGTCCCCTGCAGAGGACCTGGAGGGACCATGTGCAGGGACCTGAGCATGAGACAGGAGCTGCCTGGGTACAGGCTCTTCAGGGCTCCTTCTGGCTGCCCACACGGGGAGAAACCAGAACTCTGGAAGAGAAACGGGTTTGGGGTCCCCCTCTATGGGCACCAGCCCCCAGCTGTTGGCTTGCGCTGCAAATATCCCAAGCCAAGGAGCAAAAGCCATTGGCTAACAGGCACTGGGGAGAAGAGAAGATGGCAGGAGAGAGAAAAATCCAGCCAAGGAGAAGCTCCGGAGCTACGGATAGGGCAAAGATCCCAAATATTCAGTGCTTTCAAAGCAGGCTGGACAGAGGCGAGGGAATTGCGCCGCGGGGAAGCGCCTGTGCAACCTTCACGTGTGAGCAGTCACAGATACCCAGATTCGGTCAGACACGGAGCGAGACTCTGGGGTGTGAAGCAGGCAAGGCAGTGATGATAACGCCGAGAGACGAGCAGCCCTAATTATATCCTTGCTTCTCCTGGCTGCCGGGTTCCCGCTATCATGAATTGCGCTCAGGCAAAACTGCAGTGAGAAGGCACCTCCGTGTAGGAAGGCTGTTTCATGTCTGAGGAAAACACAGAGGGAGGCAGAAAGAAAGAAAATGAATTGAAAATTCATCCTGGACAGCCCCAGCGGGTGGTTTTTCCGGCTCGTCTACGGGTGCTTTCCCTGGAGCCACCTTGCACATTCCAGCCCAGCACATAGCGGGGAGAGGGACCGGTGCTGCCCCGGTTGAGCAAGGTGTCACATTCCATATCCTGGCCTGTCCCTAATGCTGGGAATTCCACAGAAAGGTGCCCTTAGGGCTCACCACGGAGGGGACAGGAGCTCGGTCGGCGTTCGCTCCCTGCTAAGCGCCCGTCCCTCGCAGCTAACGCTGGGGACGATGGAAATCGGCTTCTTCCCTGCGCCAAAGGCGCTAACTCGGGGACGTTGCTTCTTTCAGACCACCAGAAGCTGGAGCGGGAAGCTCGCATCTGCCGCCTCCTGAAGCATCCCAACATCGGTAAGCGCGGAGCAGCGCCGGGAACGCGGAGCCGCGAGCGGAGCCAGCCCTTCCCGCCCCGCCGGGCGCCTTCCCCCTCTCCATCCCCTCCGTGCGGCCGAGCCTCGGGGCTGCCATCAATAATTCAGGGCTGCCTGCGGCGGCGAGGGCTGCTCCTCCATCTCTGCACGGA
The DNA here is from genome assembly GCF_059628265.1 of Tinamus guttatus. Classification (NCBI taxonomy): domain Eukaryota; kingdom Metazoa; phylum Chordata; class Aves; order Tinamiformes; family Tinamidae; genus Tinamus; species Tinamus guttatus. The sequence goes on along the minus strand of NW_028289244.1, from coordinate 4,821,909 downwards.
GGGACGCGGGACTCGGCCCGAGGGGCCTCCCGGCAGCCTCAGAGCTGGTGCAGAGAGCAGGACCTGCCTCCCCAGCCTCCTCCTCCTCCTCGCGCGCCTCCAAACGGGGTCATCAGAAGAAAGGCCTGTGTTTAAGTAGGTCCCAGCTAACCCACTTGGCCGTGCCTCCCCGCGGGGACGCAGGGCTCCGGCAGGCTGCAAGGGGGCTATTTTTACCCTTCTCCGGCACCGCGGATACTTCATCCCGCTCCGTGCTCCAAAAAGAGGCGCCGGCGCGGAGCAGCCGCGGAGCCGGGCGCGTGGGAGGAGCGATGGCGGGGGGACGCGGAGACGGTCCCGCCGACCGTCCATCTGAGAGGAGCCTCCTTCGGAAAAGCTGTTTCAGGAAAACTCCCGAGCCCCTGCAAAAGACAAAAATAGGACAGAAGGAGAACGAGGGGAGGGGGGTAAACTGCAGCAAAAATCCCGATGCTGTTGGGCACCGTTGGGCACCATGGGATGTGTTCGCCCCAAGGGGCTCCTGCTCCTTTAGGGAGAGGGATGCACGGCAGGGTGGGAGCTCGACAACCCCAAACCGCAGCAGGGAGGTTTCCTTGGACCGAGCTTTCCCTTGCAGCCCCTGAGGAGGTTCCTCGCCACCAGGACCAGCCACTTTACCCCGCTCCCAGTGCTGGTTACGCACGGCTCCCGCCTGATAAATCTTTCAGACGGTAAAAAGCCTGTCAGCTTCAATCTGCCTCGGACAAACACCCGCACGGCAGCTCCAGGTCTCCTCCGTGCAGCCGGGCACCAGGGTCTGCTGGATCCGGCTGCGATCCGGGACAAGGAGGCATTTTCCCAGCACTAATCCTGCTCCGGCAGGATAGGCAGCTCAGGCCATGTCCATGCTCGGAGCTGAGGTTATCGTTAGGCACCTGCATTCCTCTGGCTCTGGTCTCCAACCTTATATTCTCTATAGGAGTTGGCCACACTGAGCTGCTTTTTTCCCAGGATTTCCCCCTGCAGAAGGGCTCACGCTCAGCAGCCCTGCATGCAGGAGTCCCTGCAGGTCCTTGGATAGCCCCAGGATACTTCCCAGAACAGGAGCACCTTGGCAGCTGGTGCTTCCCTAACCCCCAGGCTAGGATTGCTGCAGGTGCTGCGATGGCCACAGCATTTCATCCTGTCATCCTCCTGCAGCTGAGCCCCTCAGCAGGGTTGCAGGAAGGCACCATCGCTCTCTTCTTGGCCCTTTTCCTCTATCTCCTCACCCTGATCTCTCCTCCTCAGAGCCACAGGCAGACTCTCATTGCTTTCCCTCTATCCCACACCAAGCACTGCCATTTGGCTCCCTCAGAGCAGCTGGAGAGGCCCCAGCTGGAAGGGGTTAAGGACACAAGCTGCTAACGGGCCATGTGGAGCTGCTATTTATACACAGGAGGCTCCTCTTTTCTCTTCTTTCCCCCCACCTCAGCACTGCTCTTGCTGCATGGATGCTCGGGTGAGCTGCTTCCCTTGCATGCAGCGCTCTGCAATGCAAACAAGCTAATTACAAGCTAAGGGGCTGGGGCGAGCGGCGTCGCTGCAGGCCAGCACTAACGAGCAGGACACGGCACAGGGAAGCGGAGCAAAGCGAGGCCGGGGGTCCAAGCTGCGCCCAGGGCTTTCCCAATCCTGTAGGAAGAGCATGTCCTGTGGCCGGGAACCCCGGGGGGACCCTGCCGGAGCTGCTCCCATCCCCACAGGGGTGTGAGGGAAAGCTGCAGGCACCAGGAGGTTTGAGCCTCTGCAGTGAAGCCATGGGTTCGGGATAACGTTTTGGGTAAAACCGCAGGTTTTGGCCACCCGCAGTTCTGCTCTGGCTCCCCTCCTCCTCCTCCTGAGCCTGGGCACTGAAACTCTATCCTGCTCTTGGCACTGGAGCCGGCGTGGCCGGGCACGGCCCTCTCCGGGTGCCCTCCCGGAGCAGATTCCGCTCGGACCAGGCTATGTTTGGAGCGGCCGCTGCCTGTTAAAGCTGCTGGGGCTTCCCCAGGCGGGGGGTGTCTCCAGACCATCCGTTTATAGCTGCAATGGCCCAATCCCTCCTAACAGGTCTAATCCTCTGAACGTTTCGGAGTCTGCAGCATCCTGGGAACAATACCCGCCAAATCCCTGTCGGATGAGACAAAACGTGGAGGAAACGGGCTCCTTTTAACAGAGGAAGGCAGAAAAGCTGGGATTAAGTGTCAAAGGAGAAAATATTGGGCAAACGCAGGTGTCTGAGTGCAGGCAAAAGCTCTGTGGAGACCTGCAGTAGGGAAACCGGGGGGAATAGCCATTAAATAAGCCGAGCAGCCTTGTGTCAATATTCAAGGCCACGGAAGAGACCCAAAGGACACGCGCAGCCAGGCACAGCAAGCTGCTGCTGCCCGTTATTCTGGAAGAAATTGGGCCGAGGGGTGACGTGAGCGCTGCCGGCAGGAAGGGAATTGCAGAGCCCTGGGCAGCCTGGGGCTGGGCTGCTGGGGATGCCTGAGCTTAATGACTTAACCCCTTAATTAGCTGGAGCTGCTGAGGCCTCTGCGTGGGCGGGCTCCGGGTTTTTGCAGCCCTTTTGCTCTTCTCCAGATTCCCTCCCTGCTTGTGAGCGTTCCCATTCCCTGTGTGCTCTTGGCAGCTGTGGGATCTGCCTGCTGCATTTGCAGGCTCCGCGGTTCTGCTGGCACCAGCAGGCACCCGGCACCAGCATCGAGGCTTGTTTCTGCTGGCTCTATGAGGCTTGAGAGCAAAGGATGTTTCCCACTGATTTAGCTGCAGTGAAATCATCTACGAGCTAAAATTTGCACACAAATATTTACCTGAAAGGGTTTTTTTTTTTTTTTTTCCCTGACTGGTTTTCATGTACAGCGCTGAAAGTTGTGTTATGCTGAAACCAGCTGACGAGCAAGAAAGGGTTAAATACAGCTACAAAGAAATCAGAGCAAAATGTAAGATTCTGGGGCAGGTGATGCTGGATGCTGCTCTAATTTACATGCTGGGCTCTTTTTTATCTGTTCTGCCTTATTTCTGTGCCTTTCCCCTTGCTGGGTATCTGACTACTGAGCAGGGAGCTAAGCCCAGGTGTGAAGAATGGGGCAGGTTTCTGCTCTGCCATCCCCTGGCCGGGGGCAGCACCTTTGGGTGCCCCGTGCCCAGGGAGAGGGATCCTTCCTCCGAAGGAAACTCATCCCTCGGTGATTCCCGGGAATCCCCAGCAGGAGACATCCCGAGGAGAAAAGGAAGGTCGTGAAAGGCGAAGCCTGCACCGCTGCCAAGGGCCTGGCAGCGGAGCGACTTGGCTCCCGATCCAGCTCCGATCCCAGCCCCGGGCAGTCCCTCCCTTTGGCCATGGAGCCTTGCATCCAAGCAGGGGCATTCCCAGGGAGCTGCTATCCCAGCTGGAGCAGGGAGGAGGAGTAGCCATGCTGAGCCCGAGGGGAGCCAAGGGTTTTCTGGTGGCCAGGAGAGCCGGGTGGGAGCTGGGCATAACCTACGTAACCATCCCGCTTTTGTCTGCACCGCAGTGAGGCTCCATGACAGCATCTCCGAGGAGGGTCACCACTACCTGATCTTTGACCTGTGAGTAGAAATTGCGGTTAACCTGTGGTTAAAACCAGCCCTTAATCCACAACGGGCTTGCCCAGCCCCGTAGTGTGATGCCTCGTGCGTGGGGCTGGTGCCATAGCACGTGTCCTTGCATGGCCCATCCAAATCATGCATCACCCTCCACCTTCCCCGTCCCCTGCCTTGCAACAGCCTCCCCAGCACAGGGAGGTTGATCCGGCTGCTCTGGCTCCGGTCCCCAGCCCACACAACCACGGGCTGCTGGTTCCTGCCCCGCGTCCCAGCTCCGTAGGGACCTGCTCCCTAGGGTGGAGGTGGCCCCGTGTGACTCTGCTCTGCTCCAGGGTCACAGGCGGGGAGCTCTTTGAGGACATCGTGGCCAGAGAGTACTACAGCGAGGCGGATGCCAGGTGAGCAGGGGGGATGCCGGGCAGCTCCGCTCCGTGCCTGCCGTGTCCTGCAGCTGCCGGCACATCCTGAGCCCTTCCACGGGAAGCAGGAGCGCTGTGGGATCTGCCTGGTGCCCCGGGCGGGAGCACGATGGTGTAAATGTGCCGTGATCCCCGACGTTCCCCTTCACAGCTCTATTAGTTATTTGCAAGGGTTTCTCTGGCATTTAGCACTTGGGAGCGCTAATGAGGAGCAGGCAGGCCAGGCTGGCTGTGAGGACAGGCTCTAGCTGCTGTTCCTCCCACTGGATGTCACTTTGGCCACCCCTTTGCAGGCTCAGAGAGGGAGACAGCATTTCACCGAGGGGATGTGCCTTGGCTGAGGTCACCTGTACTGCCCGGGATGGCTCTTGGTGTCCCCAGATCCCGCTGTGCCCCAGCTTTGCCCTCTGCGTGTGGAGTAGCCCATGCAGGGGACGATGAGCGGGGCTGGCACGAATGTCCGAGCAGTGGTAAGCTCTGCGCTACCTCTGCATGCATGGAAAATATCCCCTATTAATAGGCATAAAGTGATCTTCTTATTTAATGTTCTGCCTGCTCTCAGTCCACTTACAACCCATCCACTTATTAGTGTCATATAAATAAAGTAAAATACATGTAAATAAAGACCTTCTGCTTGGCAGACAGCTGTTTGGGAGGGGAAGCGCTCATTGCCTCATTCTTTTCCCCTTCCTTTCTCATGCGTGCAGCAGAGCCAGGGTTTAATGAGCTATATATAAAACGAGCAGACACAGCGAGAGCCACCTGCATTAGAGAAGACGAGGGAAATGGGGCTGAAGTAAACGCTCTGTGTCTGCAGAGCTCATCTGCTCTGCCGGGTGCCAGAGCCCGGATCTGGGCTCGTGGCGGCGCTGCCAGCGCCCGACTCCCCCAGCGCCGCATCCGTGGGGAAGCGCGTGGCGCTCCCGGCTCCTCCGGCAGCGCGCGGGGGCTGGATGCGGAGCGAGCGGATGGGTTACAGCCGCTCCGCGCTTCCCGGGATGTGGGTGTGCGGAATGCAGCGGGGAGGGCTGGTGCTGGGACGGGGCGATGGGCTGGCGGATGGTGCTGGAAGGTGGAATGTAGGCGAATGGATGTGTCTACGGAAGCTCTGCTTTGCTGAGTGTTCTCTGCCTCTCTCGCACAGCCACTGCATCCAGCAGATCCTGGAAGCTGTCCTGCATTGCCACCAGATGGGGGTGGTACATCGGGATCTGAAGGTAAGAGCTGCAGGGGAAGGGCCTGTGGGATGCAGGACCCCATCTACGGTGCAAAACCTCAAGGAGTAATGTCCAGAGGAGCCTTGCCCTGTCGTGTCCTCTGGGCTAGCTGAAACACTGTGGAAAAGATTATTCTGAAGGAGCTTTGGGAAAGCCAGAGCACAGACAAGCTACGGGGCTTAAAGATAGAAGGGAGAGAAAAGAACAAGATGCCTCTGTGGTCCAAGGTCCTGCAAGGAGCCAGTCTTCCTCCTGGGAAGATGCATCTTGGCTCCCTGAAATGCCTTGCTGTGGAGAGAGGCAGATGGGACAACCTGGGAACAGGGAAGTGCTCCTGCACTGGATGGGGAATGGCTGGAGTGGGGTAGCATATTGCCAAGCTTCATGTTTCCTGGAAACACCAGGACACAGAAGAAGGGAAGAGGGCAGCGTGTGTAGGCAGGAGTGCCCTGAGCCTCTGGCATTGCCACACCGGTGCTGCAGGGTCCCCCTGTTGTCACGCCACGAGCCTGGCAATGGGCCGAGCTCGTCCCAGTTTCTCCCCCTGCAAACCACAGGCCTCCATGTGCTGGATCTATTGCTGCAGCTCCAAGACACAGCAGGATTGGGAAGCTGTTGCAGACCCCTGGCCTCCCCCAGCCCCACGCCGGGAAGCTCCTGCACGGCTGCACTGCAGCTCATGGCCACGGGGTCTGAATACCCAGCGGGGAGGCTGCGCTCACGGCTCTCCCAACCTCTGCTTCCTCCTGCAGCCGGAGAACCTGCTGCTGGCGTCCAAGCTGAAGGGAGCAGCCGTCAAGCTGGCCGACTTCGGCCTCGCCATCGAGGTGGAGGGGGACCAGCAAGCGTGGTTTGGTGAGTAGCAATGGCCCCGAGGTGGGTTGTTCTCCAGCCCTCTTTGGCACACATGAAGTAGGGCCAGCAAGGCCCGGGAGGCTCCAGGACAGGCACGTGTGACCAGGTCCTAAATACCAGGTTATAGAGCGCCCTGGCAAGGGGAAGAGCAATTTGAAAGCTCGAGCCAGCCCATGTATTGAACCATGACACCAACAGCCAGCTCAGCAGGGACACGCCGAGTCCCCGAGATGCTCTGGGGAGCCCCACAAGCTGGTGGGATGGGCAGAGCCAGGGGAGGAAATCCTCCTCCAGGTGCTCAAGGCACACAGATGTCTCAGGAGCCGGGGATGGCTCAATATCCCTGCCATCCCCTACATGCCGAGTGCCCACACACTCATCCAACAGTTCCTGGCATGCCGGGGCAAATGGCCCTCCCGCAGTGTGTGGCCATTAGCCAGGCGTCGCTGGCACGCGGCGCTGTGACGGGCTGCGGGACCGAGGCGGTGACGGGCTGTCTCTCTGCGGTCACTAGGTTTTGCCGGCACTCCGGGATACCTCTCCCCAGAAGTGCTCCGAAAGGATCCCTACGGCAAAGCTGTGGACCTGTGGGCTTGTGGTAAGTCAGACTGTAGTTGGAAGGCCAGGATTGACTGCACAGGGATCCTGGGAACAATGCGGGATGCCAGGGCAGAGTGTTCAATGCGCAGGAGCTGGCGCTTGCACGGTGCTGTCCCCAGAGCAGCATCCCCTTTCCCAGCCCAGTGGTGCCTGTCTCTGATGGACCAGCCTCCTTCCTCCAAATGCAAAGCCCTGGAATGTGGAGCCAGGGCACTGTATCCGTGGGGAGCTTCCCGCTGCCCACAATGCAGGGGACATGCAGGGCTCGTGCATGTGGGTGCCTGGTTCAGCTGCCCAGCATGGGAGCATGGAGATGGCCTGGCTTTGCCTTGTTAGTTAGGGAACAAATTGTCTTCCTTAAAACTCTCCCTTTCTCTTCTGGACCTGGAACTGCCCCCCATTTGGGTCCTGCAGCAATATAAACTCTCCGCCAGTCACCAGCACCCAACCCATATCTGCTCTTCCTCTCTTGGGCAGGAGTCATCCTCTACATCCTGCTGGTCGGGTATCCCCCCTTTTGGGATGAAGACCAGCATCGCCTCTACCAGCAGATCAAGGCTGGCGCCTATGATGTGAGTGCGTTTGCCTTCCTCTCCTCCTGCGCTGTCCCCCCTGTCCTGCTGTCCCCTCGTTGCAGTCTGCTCGGACAGACGTGAGCTGTTTCTTCCCCCTGCTCGGCTCGCAGAGGGCCGTCCATCTGCCCTTGCCCGCAGGTGCTGTCCAGGCACGCAGTACAGCACATATAGGTGTTATCCCTGCCCTTCTGTGCTTCCCCCTTCCTCTGCTCTCCTTTTCCAGCTGGCAGCTCTTCCCAGCAAATCCCTCCACCCAACCCTGTCCTGTGGGCAGAAGCGAAGACTTGCAGGAGAAGCAGCCCTGCTGCATTTGGGGGGTCTGAGGTGGGCTTCTGCTTCCACTGCTTGTCCCCGTTTCTCACCTTGTTCTTGTTGCCTTGGCAGTTCCCTTCCCCGGAGTGGGACACGGTCACTCCTGAAGCAAAAGATCTCATCAACAAGATGTTAACTATAAACCCATCGAAGCGCATCACAGCAGCAGAAGCTCTGAAGCACCCCTGGATATCGGTGAGCTGGCCAGGGGCTCGCGAGAAAGGCTGGACACGATGGCCAACGGGAGGGACACGAGGGCAGCCCCACCAGTCCCAGCACGAGTATTTCACGCGCACAGCCGGGAGCAGGGCATGCAGCACAGGCTGCAGCAGCCCACGGGGCTTGCAGCCCTGCTGCTCACCCCTCGGAGCTGGGATCAGCTCCCAAGGACAGGAATACTGCGGGCAGACCCCAAGGCTCCCCACCATACAGCCAGGCAGCTTGGATGCAAACCCGGGGCACAGCGAGTTCTCCCTGCAAACTCCCACGCAGCCAAGCCAGAGCCTTCTGACTCGAGCTCCTGCTGCCTATTAAAGTTTTATCTGCTGCCGTTGCTGCACGCAGCCGCGGCCAGCACCGCGGGAGACGGCACACGTGTCCGTGTGTGTGAGAGGGGGATGCGCTCGGCCTCCCTCGATGCTGCTCTCCTCTTGCTCCCTCTCCAAGCTGAGTGTCTGTCTCTCCTCAGCACCGTGCGACCGTGGCGTCATGCATGCACAGGCAGGAGACTGTGGACTGTCTGAAGAAATTCAATGCCCGGAGGAAGCTGAAGGTAACTCTTACACTCTCCTTTCCAAGTTGGCTGGAGAACACGTGGCAAGATGGTTTGGAATTTGTTGCCTGAGAGGAAAAGGGCAGCGGGTCTCTCTAGGGTCTGTGGGTCAGGCTTTGGGGGTGATGTGCACTGGGGGTCTGCTCCAAAGGAGGGAAGAGGGATCAATGGGTGCCAGTGGCTGCATTGGGGGCTCCATTGCCTGGGGAAAGGCTACCCTGAGGCCAAGCACTGAATTCCATAGCAAGACTGTTGCCAACCAGGGAGAGGATGTTTCTCCTTGGGACGCTGTTAAAGAGACACAGACCTGAGCAGCACAGCAAGACCCTTTGCCAGATGCAGGGGCCAAATGAGCCATGTTTCATCCAGGGAGCAAGCAAAGTGTAGGTAGGTAGGCAAAAAGCGGAGGCAAGGCTGACCCAGCACAGCAGCCCCACAGACCGCCCCTTCCCGATGCTGTTGTGCTCGGGCAGTGTCCACGCACCCTAAAATCCCCTCTAAGAGCTCATTCCCACAGCTGCTCGGCCCTTGTTGGTGGCAGCCTGCTGGGAGCTGGCTCCGGGCTGGTTTGGGAAGGGAATGCTTCCCCCGGAGCCAGCAACATCCACCGCTTCCCACGGCTTCTCCCGGCTGCGGGGAGGGCTCCGACCTGCGCCCGAGTTGGACCCACCGGCGTTTCGGGCCTGAGTGCACTGTGGCACTGAGCAGTAGAGCCACGGGCTGCTAACAAGATTATCAAGAAAGGAAACCGGCTATAAACTGTTATTACCTTTCAGCTAGACAAGTAATCAAATTAGTTCAGGCATGTACTTCAAAATAGTAATCCATTACCGTGACTAATTAGTCTGAAGTAATCTCATTATACACTAAGAAACTAGTTAGTGGAGTCAGTTGGAAGAGGGGAAATGTTTTTATAAACATTATCTTGCAATGTTGTTCCTTGCTGCCATGACAAATCCTCACCCCACCGTTGTTAGCAGCACAACTTTAATTACAATTAAATTCAACTCTGCTCCCAGCGACTCCCCTTCTACCCAGCTGCCCTCCCTGCTCCGTGGTATCCCTGTCCCTCCATGGCAGAACGAAACCGAAATCTGCCCTGGGATATTTAATATCCCTTTAATCTCAGAGGGAAAGCAGGTTCAGAGGATGCAACCCAACGCCCTGGCATCGGGGTTAAGGAGTCGGGTACCGAGGCTGCTTTTGATGGCAGGAGGGGACTACTGTCCCGCGGGCCTGTCCTCCCAGCAAAACCTCGGGAAGGCAGGTGATGAGTGGGGCCTTCCTCCCGCTGGGGATGGGGTGGGAATGTACAGTGTGCCAGGGCCCAGCGCTCCCTTTTTCTTCCTGCTTTCTGTGTGTTTCAGGGCGCAATCCTCACCACAATGCTGGCGACGCGCAACTTCTCCGGTAGGTGCCATCTCCCGAGCGCTCAGGGGGCTGCTTTGCCCTTGGGCTGTGCCGAGAGGCTCTGGGAGACCCGGTATTCCCTGGAGCTCGGCCAGCGCCGTTGCCTCCCTCTGGTCCTGGGGGTCTGTGGAGCAGCCTGCAGAGACCTGGGCCAAGGCTGGTGGCTGCCTTGGGGTGCCCAAGAAAAGGGAGGTGTCCCATGAGGTTTGGGACATCAGGGCTTGTGTGCGCCTGCCCATCCCGCTCGTATCGGAGTGTGGGCAGGCTGGGTCCTACCAAGAGCATTCCCCAGTCCCCAGGGTAGCACATGGGACCCCGTAGTCCCCAGGGTAGCACCCGGGGGCAGCCTGGCCGGCAGCGTGTGCCGTGGGACAGGCCCTGCACCAGCCCCAATGGGAGCTTCCCCCTCTGGGGTTATTGGGCTCTTGGGAGCGAGCCTGGCAGCTGGGCTCATCCATTCCTGGCTATTTTCCCTGCAAAAGGAGCCAGCCGAGTGTGATGCTAATTCCCTCCTCCAACCTGCCCCAGCCCTTGGTGCTCCAGGCCTGCTCCATGCACTGTGTGCCCCAGGGAGGCACCTCGGTTTTGGGCCAGGCTTCATGGACAGGCAGCTCATGGCAGGGGTCCAGGGTGGGCCAGGCAGAAGCAGAAGGGGCATTTTGGGTGGCTCTACCACAGCATCCCAGGAGCTGTGGCTCATAGGAGAGGTGCGTGGGGCTTCCGAACCCAGCGAGGTGTCACGGGGAGCTCCGAGGCTGGGCTCCGGGATCCGCATTTGTCACCGGGGCCTTGGGCTGACACATTTAGCACCTGTGGGCAGCTCGCGGCGGGGCTGGAGGACTCCAACAGCTGGGGGGGAATCCGATACCAGCCCCTGGGAGGGGAGGCGCATCAGGCACGAAGCATCAAAGGGCAGGAAATTCAGCGGTCGCTTTTCCCAACCGCGGCCAGGCCCACGCCATCCCTGGGGACACGTGGCTCCATCCCCGGGGACACGCGGCTCCAGCCCTGGGCGGGTGGGTGGCCAGGCTGGTCCCTGGGGACACGGGAGGCTCCAGGGAGCCGGGGCGAAGCCGGCCGCGGTAGGTGGGCGCCGGGGCCGGCGCCTGCTTTCCGTCATGGTCAAAATGTGCGCTGCAGCTGTCGGGCCGGCGGGCCGGCAGCACATGATCCCGCAGCATGGGGCTAAAATTAGAGGGCGGGCAGGCGGGGAGGCCATTCCTCAGCGCCGCGCTCATCGGCCGCCGGCGCCTGCCTGGGGCTGGGGTCCTGCCGGGGAGCCCCACGCGCCGGCTGGAGCCCCCGGCCTCCTCCCGCGATCCCAGCTCGGTGTGACACTGAAACGGGACGTGGCGGATGGGCCGGTGCCAGCAAGGTGGCCCCTGAGCACGGGGAGCTGCGGCGGCGAGGGCTGGCGAGAGGAAGAGCCCGTTGCCTCGTCCCGGGGCGTCCCGCCGGCCGGCATCATGCTGCTCATCCTCGTGCTGCTGGTGCTGGTGCCCTGCCTGGCTCTGCTCACCTCCTTCCTTCTCTCTCCAGGAGGCAAAAGCGGCGGCAACAAGAAGAATGACGGCGTGAAGGTAAGTGCCCTCCCTGCCGCCCGCTCCGCGCCCTCCGGCCGCAGCGGGGACGGCCGGGGTCCCGCATGGCCGCGACGGCCGCGCTTGGAAGGGAAGTTGTTGGCCGGCTCCGGAGCGCGTCCCGGGCCCCGGCGTGCCCGGCCCCGATGGGAAGAGGGAGCATAGAGGTGGTTTTGCAGCGCGAGGAGTGCAAGGATAGAGCTGCTGCTTCAGCCAGGGAGCGAGAGGGGCATGTGGGGAGAATTTTCTTTAATTGACCAAAAAATGTCTGTGCCCCATGCTGCCCCTGGCAGAACGGGGAGGAGGAGAGAGGCTGAATGGAGAGAGGGGGGCAGCTTTGCACCTGAGCTCGGAGGCTGTGGGTTCAGGCTGGCAGAGCCGTTCAGGGAGCAGGGTCACTGTGTCTCACCCTTGCAGGAGTCCTGCATCCCACGGGATGCCCAGCTGGAAGAGTGGGGAGCCATCAGCTCCTTCCTCGTGGCCCTCTTCCAAGCTGGAATAGGGCTCTTCCTGCAGAGCTCCAAGCCTGTCCACTGCCCTCCAAGCGCCCCATCCCTGGGTGCATTGAACTCTCCCACCACTGCTCCCAGCCCCAGCACTGAGTTTAGAGCCAGAAAGGATATACCTGTGTGGCAAAGCACCATCAGTGATGTGGTGCTTGAAGGGCCTTGATCTTGGGCTGCACAAAGTGCTGCAGATTTGCCCACCTCTCTGCTTGTGGGCCACAGCTCTGCTCATGGACAAGGTGGGCTCCTGGCAACAGCTAAAATCTGCCTGCCCAACAGCCTGCTCTCTCAATAGAGATACGATTGGCAAGGGAATTGCTCATGTAAAGGTCTTTCTCTCTCCTTACATGTTCTCTAGGCCTCATGAATACCAGTACATGCTCAGCTGCTGAGAAGTTGTGTGATTACATATTTCCACCTTAGGGATGCGAGTCATGAGCTTTGGCAGCCTGCTTACAGCGAGGCCTCCCTTCTTTCTGAGGCCTTTTGTAGGGACCCAGGATTGGGTTGTGAGGGCCGCCAGGTTCTGGAAAAGCAAAGCTCTCAGCTGACGTCTCCCCTCCTTGGTCCAGTGTTCAGTGGAGCCAGAAGTCTGCTGATGAATTGTTTCTCTCCCACTCCTTCCACACTCAGTGGCTCCAAACCTGAGAATTGGCCAGGTGGAGCAGACTGACTGTGAGTTGTTGGAGTGTGGATAAGAGCAATCAAGAGCTGCTTTATTAAGCTGTGAAAGGACACAGGCTTCATCAGGTATGGTCCTGAATTTAATCTTCCAGCAGCAGGAGGCAGGCTTAAATTTCATTCCTAGCATGGCAGGGATGGGAATGGTGTTAGAAGACCATTTAACAGCCCAACATGCTAACGATGCTCTCTCTTGGCCTTGGCAGTAGAGCTTGAGGGTAAGTGTTATCCTGGACATGTGCTGCAGGTAGCAAAATAGTTGATTTGAGTAATGCCAAGGAATGCCCAGGAAGAGGAACGCAACGAAGGCGGAGGAAGGCTCATTCCCAACAGGTAGCTTGCTTTGACCACCTTCAGCATTAGTTTTCCTTACATCTCCTCGTTCTGCTCAGCATGGAGGGATTTGCAATGTAACTACCTCACGGGGGCACAAGAAGTGTGACAGGGAAGCTCATTTTTCTGGAGGAAGCTTTTATGACCCAACATGGGCAGCTGGCAGAAGTGAAGTTGGATTCATTCCTTATCTTTCTAGAAAAGCAAGGCAGGAGCCTGGAAGCCCCCTGCCACCCAAGGGTGGTCAACTGAGTGCATGTCCCTTGTACCCCACTGCAGAGGGTGGGAAGTTGGGAAGGTCCTGCCTTTTCAGTGAGCTGTGCTGCCAGCCAGGCCATGGAATGTGCTTGTCAGAAGAGTTGTCCCCGTTTGTAGAAACCTGCTGGACTGGCTTTGCCCTGGGAGCAGGCAGGTCACAGGCAGCTGCCTCTGGAGCTCCTGCCCCAAGCCACATAGGTGGACAGCAGGTAGCAGGTGCTGTCCCTCCAGTCTGCCAGAACAGCCCTCCAACATCAGGACTCTGCTAGTCCAGGCTGAGAGGACTCAAAATTCACCCTTCTAAGGAGCTTCCTCCCCTACTAAAAGCATTCAGAAGACCAAAACTTCCCCATAAAATCAGTGCTGGGTGGGTAAGACTTCCTCTAGGAGGTCTGAGTCCCAGCAGCTATGATACCTTCACTGCCCTGTGTAGTGTCACATCTTGTCACATTGTAAACTAATGAAATCACTGCCCCATGTCACATCCTGTCCCGTCTTAAATTAATGAGCTCACTGCCCCATGTTGCATCCTGTTACTGTATGTCCAAACTTAACGCGGTCACTGCTTTGTGTTGCATTCTGTTGCGTCCAAAATTTCTGCAGTTTACTGCCCCATGTTGTGTCCTTGGTTAGCAGAAGCTGTGAGCCCTTCCTGCAGCTTGGTTCCTCAGACAGTGTCTCTCTGGCTGCTCTATCTCCTATGAGGTTCCTTCTGAAATACCGCAGCTTGATGTGCCCTTTAGGACATCTGCTATGTTTTGGAGAAGGAGGGGTGAGGTTCAATGTAGGACCCAGCAAGGGAAGGGAGAGCTCCACTAACGGAGGATGAAACTCAGTGAGGATGCTGGTGGGAGCCACTTAGGCTGTGAAAGCAGGAATGAGTGGGACTGAACATTGGCAGTTTTTATCCTGCAGCCCATCTGAATGCCCTAATGAGTTGCTGCATGGGCGTTTCCAGGAGGTGTTCCCCCCAGAGCTGCTGCCTTATTAAACGTGCTGCTAAAACGTATTTGGCACTGCAGCTTCCAACTGCTGCACACTGGTGCTGCCTGTTGCCTCCTGGGACTCCTGCCCTGGGAGCTGGAAGTGGAAAAAGGGCATGAGGCTGATGTGCACGGTCCTTCGGCTCTCGAGCAGATAGCAGGTGGAGGTGGAGAGCAGAACACAGGAAGGAAGGATGGTCCAAAGAAGTTTGGGCTTGCAAGCAGAATCTTGGCTATGGGCCCATCTAACCAAACGCCCTTAAAGCCTGGTGATATTAGTCAGGGACGGGGATAGACACATGCACGTGTAAGGTCTCCTCTTTTGAGGAGTCTTGTCCTGATATAAAGGACTAGGATTGCACTCAAGGCAGTGGCCTGCATGGTGTGCCTGCATTTCAGGTACAGCAGCAATAGCCATGCTAGCTTCAAACCAGCTGGCTTAGTGCTGGAGACAAATCTAAGCCCAAAACCTTGGGGTTAACTGTTGCCTGAGGTGGTAAGAATTGGCTTGGCATTTTAGCATCCCACTCCTGAGACCTAAATTGTGTTCCTGTGACCTTGGTGGCATAGTTGCAAAGTCACCAAAGTGGTCATCTACCTCTAGGAGACTCCATTTTGAACTGGCCAAGGCCCCGGGATGAGCAGTAGCAGAGATTGTGGCAGGTCAGGAGAGAAAGGTGCTAGGAGAAACATGGGAAGGGCCTTGGATGGCACCAGCAGCACTGCAGCCAGTGGCACGTTCCTACAAGAGCCTCAGATTGGCCCGCTGCACCTTGTGTTTGCCCCTACACGAGGACCATGAAGGCTGGCTCAGGAGCTGCTCCCTCTCACGTGCTGCTCTTTGCCTTTCTCACTCTGTGTCTCTTCCTGTTCCATCTCTTTTCCTTGTTTTTCCAGAAAAGAAAGTCCAGTTCCAGCGTTCAGTTAATGGTGAGTGTCCATCGTCTTCCTCAATGCTGATATTGCTGGGCCTCTCAACATCTTCCAGCCTTCCCCCATTTTTGGAAGTTACCTCGGGGTAGGGACAAAGGGACACTGGGGTTGGAGGGACATCCTCAAAGTCGTATCACCCACAATCCCCATTAAAGGGTTGGTGCAGGCACTTGCTGGCCGCCAGCTGGTGGGAAGCCAGCCCTGGTTCTTGCTGATGGGTTCTCATGCCGTTTCTCCCAGTTCTCCTGACTCAGGTCTGCAGGCTGCATCGGTCCAAGGAGCCTTGGAGAAACACCTTCCATGCCTCTGCGGGGACTGTATGGTCATGGGACACCTTGCCAACCTACATCGGGGTATTCTGGGTAATACATAAGCAAGGCTCTGCTGGGAAGAGCTAGCAGGCCCATTGCTCTAGCTCCGCTAGCAGAGTCGCCTTGATGGGGCTCCTGGAGAGAGACGGGGGTCAGGACCCCCTCCCCAAAATCTGTGTAGTGCTCAGCTGTTATTGGAAGAGCTGTGTCTCAGCCTTCGGTGGTCCATGTGGCTCTTGGAAGCACTCTGTTTTACTGTACATTTCTCTCCCTACTCTACGGTCAGTGTGGTCTCTCTCACTCCTGCACAGTCCCCTCACTTCCTCTTTCTCATCCCAGTTCCTCCTCGCTGTTAATCTGTACATTTCTCTTTATTGTACGGTCAACGTGGTGTCTTCCACCCCCGCACAGCCCCTCTCCCTGCCCCTCTGGCTACGCTCATAGGAACCTGCCAAAAGGCCCCTTGGACCTGCCCTGTGTCTGTCCCCGCGGGCGTTGGTAGGAAAGGCACCACTGTTCCTACGAGACCCTCCACAGCCCAGCTCTTGTGCCCTTGGCTACGAGGTGTGGAAGTCAGGGAGGGCTCTGCCATCGCTACATGAGAGCTGTGGTTGAGGACAGGTTGAACCTGCTGGCGTTTTCCTTGGTATCTGTCCATTTGCACAGTCAAGCGTTGTGGGGTCAGACTCGGGGGGCTGTCGAACACATGAGCTCCTGCTTGTGCAAGGTGAAGACTGGTCTCACCTTCCCATTTTCTTTCTGTTCTTTGCTCAGGAATCGTCGGAGAGCACTAACACCACCATTGAAGATGAAGACACCAAAGGTACCAAGAAGGTTGCCCAGGGAGGGAGGAAGGTTATTTCAGAGGGGCAGGCTTGGGGGGTTAGTCCAAAGCCAAAACCTACAGCAGATGATCCCTCTGGAGTATTCAGAAGCTGCTTTCATTCATCGTGAATGAAATGCCAGTATGGACTGAGGCCGATGCAGGTGGTTCCCCTGCCCATATGCTGCCATCAACAGTTGTGCTCTAGCACTGCTGGAGAGGAGGGAAGCACTCACAAAAATGGAAGAGTTCCTGAAAGCAGGCAAGAAAATGTCTGGCTCGGGGGAGGCTGTTCACACTCCCCTGTCATACAAGTGGCACTAGCCAGCATCTGGCCCACTTGGAAAGTTTGTGGTGACCCTCATCGTATCACATAGGGTGATATTGGGATCAGTCAAATGTTTGTATGGATCTTTGAGGGATGCTATGCCATCCTCCTGCCCCCTTTTGCTTCAGAAAGGCAGCAAGTGGGAATGTCACTTGCTGGAGACAAAGTAAATGGCCCTTTGGGACCAGCCTCCCTGGGAAATCCCTTACTCTTTCCAACTCTCCTTCCCACAGACAGAGCCAGCTTTCTAAGAATAACCCAGACAATAATTTATTGGTGCTAATTTGTAAAGTCTGTCAATGAAGTGAACTCGGCACAAAGCAAGATGGACTTTGGCCTGACATCAGAGTTAATTGAACATTTGTTCTCCCAGCGCATGCATGCCATGAGTGAGGGCCCAGAGGCAGAAGGTGCTCAGAAAAGGGCTGGAGCTCCATATCCTCTTTTATAAAAGACGGTCATGCATGAGCACTCTTTTCCCCTCCCATTTTATTACCCATGATAAAAAAAAAAAAGGCATACCAGTTATTTGCATTTGAAACAGAGCCTCATTAATAAGCACAGAGTTGTCTCTGAGAACTCTCCTTGTCACCCAAGGGAGACAGACCCACTCACACCGCATGGCCCATGCCCAGCTCTGGGAACGGAGTGGGAAGCCCAGGGAACCACCACATGATGGTGTGTCCTTTGCTGGCTCTCCCCTTGTTTTTTCTTGGGGAAAAGCTTGTGGGAGTTTGGCTTCCTGGGTCATTAGCCAGTTCAATCACATTTTCTCCCTAGCTGAGACCATTCTCTTAGATGTAAATGAAAGCATCCTCTGGCCCAAGCCTGCCCTGATGTGTCCCTGCTGAGAGTTTATAGCCCAGTATTGAGCTGAGACCAAGACATGCCATCTCTTTGTGCCAAGGGCAGCTCAGCACTTGGTGATTAACCCTCTCACTGTTCAGGAAGTGAGAAAAATAAAGGATTTAAAACAAACAAACAAACAAAAAATCCCCTGATTGTGGAGGTCTCTGGGGTCTTTTCACCTGGAGCCCATTTCCACATCTTTAAGTCCTTTTCTGCATATTTTGCAATTCCTCTTGTTAACCTGATGGTTCCCAATGGTCTCTTTTTAGGCAGAAAAAATGTGTCTGAGAGATTGCAGTATTAATATTTTGGTTTGTTTTCTCCCTTAAACCAACAGTGCGGAAGCAAGAAATCATTAAAGTAACAGAGCAGCTGATTGAAGCAATAAGCAATGGTGACTTTGAGTCCTACACGTGAGTGTGATGCAATTTTGAGCCGGGGTGGGAGCCTGCTGGTTGATAGCACCTGCTCCAGGAGACTGAGCTCGAGGGAATCGTGCTCTCCCTGTAAAACTGCAGCCTGTTAGGTTTACTGCTGTCAAGTGCAGAATGGGGACATGGAGTTGGGGGACAGAGTAGATCCAAGAGAGTCAAGGGACATCTGCTTCCAAAGCTGAGGCTTCTTTCATGCTAACTGTGGTCTTATAACCATGGATAAGGCCATTTTCTCTTTTGCAAAAGATGAATAATTGTAGATGTGATTTATGATGGAGAAAGAAACATTACATCTATGGTACTCATTATATCCAGATTACCTTAGGTGCTTGGAAAGATTGCTGTTTTCAATGTGGGGAGCTGCTGCTGCTCGGTGTACGCTCCTGTACCCAAGGCCTGTTTGATTAGCTAAATTCTGAGTGAATTCAGGTCTAGATTCCTGCCTTAGAGAGCAACAGTGGGGATATTTCAGTACAGAGAGAGTTCATTTTTTTTCCTGCTGTTTTTTTTATCTCTTGCAAAGATGATACCAGTATCTTAGGAAAGTTTAATTGGACATGGCAACTGATTTGAATTCACCCTGTCTCATTTGAGGTACCCAGCTGAAAGGATGTAGCTGTATAGGCTTCCCGTAGAGCGCCAGGACAGAGGTCCTCTGAGAGCTTTTATAGCATCAGACTTCTGCTCTTAATTGCTTTCTGGAGAAACCTGTCTTTGTGAAATGCAGAGAGGGGCTAACAAAGCAGCATGGACCTTCTCCCACAACATCTCAAAGCGCTAAGTTCCCTGTCCCAAATCCTTCAGCTTGGTTTAGCAAGCACAGCCACTTCTGCATCGAAATGCCTCAATCCCAAACTAATGGAAAATTCTCTTGAGCATAAGCAGTTTGGGTTTTGCAGAACCTTATTTATGCAAGCTCTCATGATGGGACCTGTGAGGTAACCTCTCCTTTTTCTTTCCCCTTCCCTTCCTTCATGGCCTCCCTAGGAAGATGTGTGACCCTGGAATGACTGCTTTTGAGCCTGAGGCTCTGGGAAACCTAGTGGAAGGCTTGGATTTTCATCGATTCTACTTTGAAAACCGTAAGCACCTTCTTCCCCTCCCAAGTGACCATTTTCACCTCCCATAGCCTGTTCTGTCATTTGGCATCCATCAGCTTGCTGAATAGAAGAGGGTAAGGGTGATTTGGGGAGCGTCTCTGAATCTCTGGCTGATTTGAAAGATCCCAGGAGAAGGTGGATCAAGGCTGTTAGTTCAGCTAGGGCTGGGATGGGTTGTAGAGGAACTATCTGGTTAACTGTTTTCCCTGTGACTAGCACGGGGAAAACAAAACTCCTTCCCTTGCCTAAGGCCACTCTACGCTTGTCCCCTTTCCAGTGTGGTCCCGGAACAGCAAGCCCGTGCACACAACGATCCTGAACCCCCACATCCACCTGATGGGAGACGAGTCGGCCTGCATCGCCTACATCCGCATCACGCAGTACGTCGACGCGGGAGGGATCCCCCGCACCGCCCAGTCGGAGGAGACCCGCATCTGGCACCGCCGGGATGGCAAATGGCAGATCGTCCACTTCCACAGATCCGGGGCGCCCTCCGTCCTACCGCAGTAAGCCCTGTGAGAAACCAGCGCTGGGGGCTCGGTGGGGCCGGGGTCATGGGGTGAGCGAGGAGATGATGGGGGCTGCAAGGGTTCAGAGGGGGTGAAATGATCCCCCCCATCTGGCTGCCCAGAGAGGTTGTGGAGTCTCCTTCTCTGGAGATCTTCAAACCCGCTTGGACGCAGTCCTGTGCCACGTGCTCTAGGTGACCCTGCGTGTGCAGGGGGTTGGACTAGATGATCTCTAGAGGTCCCTTCCAACCCTGAGCATTCTGTGATTCTATGATCTCTCGTGGTGGGGCAGTGGTGATTGCCAGTGGGAGGGATGGCCAGAGGGAGCGGGAAGAGCCCATCAAACAGACAGCAAAAGTGAAAAAACCCTCTGCCCAATTTGTGTTTTCCAGCTGAAGTGCGGGTCGGCCTGTGTTGGGTTTGTCACTGACTCACTACCAAGGGGAGACCCCCTCCAACTCTTCACCCATGGGACTTTGGCTGTTGGCTCTGCTGCTTGTTTCCTGCTGGAATTCCTCTTGCTTATCACCATGAACACGCAATGGCCCCACTGACATGACACACATTGAACTGAAATCTCCATCCCACCTTTTGCAGCCAGCCCCACCGGGGTCTTTGCACTAGGCCCCCTTTCTCTGCATGAAAGAAGAGAAGAAAAATTATATGTATAAAATCAGCACTCTTATTTGGCCAGTGAGAAGAATCATGCCTGGGGTAAAGGCTTTCACTCACCACTGCATGGCATTCCTTGGCTCCTGCACATCCTCATAACCCAGCATGTCCCGTGAAATGGGACAGGACTTGCACTCTATCTCCATCCTCACCTCTGCTGAAAGTCTCAAAGGCCCCAAGGAAGAGGAGCCCATAAAAGCAGTTTTGAGCCACTGCATGCTGGCTGAGGCTTGGGTGACCCTCTCTCGGCACCAGAGGATTTTCATCTCTCTGCTACCACGGTCCCACCTTGATGCCATGGCTCCCACCTGCTCCCACCTTGGACTCTCCCCAGCCTGAGTTGTCACTTCCTGGTGGCCTCAACTGAGAAATCTCATCTTAAATTATCGCAAAATTCAGCTTCCAGGCACCGCTGGGTAAGGAGAGATTTGTTTGGATGGGTGAGTAAAGGCCTACCTTTTATTTTCTTTTCCCAGGAATGTAGGCTGACTCCTTCCCAGGAAGGGTGACCGTGTTTGTGCCCTAGCCCTGGGGAGCTGTCCTACTGACAGGCAGCATGCTGTGTGAGCAGGGATGTTCTCCTTCCTTCCTCCCTTATCCCTCGGGAGCAGGGACTGGAGAAGCTGGGAGAAGAGAGGAAGAGTATGAAACCTCTTCCGAGCGCTGCATCTGCCCCATGAAGGAACTGATGGCCACAGGAACAGAGAGCTCAGCTCTTTGAGTGGTGGCCAAGCATCACCACGAGGATGGGCCTGACGTGGTAGCCCGCTGTCCTCCACATATATCACTCCATGCACCCTCTCTCCCCGGCGTCCTCTACCCCCAGCTGACTTGGCACCCAGCTCTTACCCCTGCTGAACACCAGCCTCTGCCCCTCGCATGCAGCACCTGGACCTTCTCCCACACACCGCAGCCCTCGCCGTAGTGCTGGAAATGCTGGTGCTAAGGCAGCCAAGCTGGCCACCCGCTCAAGATACAAAGCATCATTGCCCACGCGACACCTTCCAGCAAAGACGAGGAATGCAAGCTTTAGTAATAAAACTCTGCAGAATCTGATCATGCTTTGAAGAAACAAACAAGCCTTTAGCTATCTCTTCTACTTTGAGCGCATGCCTTTTTATAGGAAAAAGAAAACAATCTACTGTGTATTTCGTAACTTGATTTTGAGTATTTGCTGACATGGATCTTTATGTAATAACTAGAAACATTCAACTGTTTGGGATGGGGGGTGGATTTTTTGGGGGGGATGTTGCTGTTTTTTGTTTCATTTGCCTTTGCAGTAGGGTTGTAATGAAGTGCCGTTCCTAACGGGACCCGACGGCTGCATCCCAGGGAACGGGTGGTGGAGACTGCCCTGAGCTGGGTCTCCCACCCCATGCTCTGCGGGTGCCCATGGTGGTGGAGAGGCCACTGAGACTCTTTCCAGTTGCCCTGGATGGGCAAAGGTGGCACAGCCAAGTCCCCAGGGGCCCTTTCCAGGATTTTCCTGGATTTTCCTGAACAGCAAAGCCAGTCAGAGGCTCTTCAGGAGTCGCTGGCATGTGGTTTTCAGGATAGAAGATGAGGTTGGAACAGGGAATTTTGGCATCACCTCTTTGCCTTCAGGTAGAGGTCTGAGAGGCGTAAGGGTGGTTATTTTTCTGGCAATCCTTCTGTTTCTTGTTCTCTTTTTTCCAACTGGAACTTCTTTGCTCGTTGATGTGGGATTACTGCAGTGCACTGCTGCCACTGGGGGACTCTCTAACTGCACTCTCTTCGTCTGCATGGCAATTAACTTTCTAGATGGTGCGTGTGTTGAAAAACAAAGAAATGAACAAAAAAAGCTTGTTTTGGACATAAAAGATGAAGAAAAAAAAAAAAGGAAATGTTTTCTCCATGTAAATTCTGCTGTGTATTTTGCCTTTTCTGTAATTTTGAATGCTTTGCTCTGTCTAGGCAGGGATGGCTGCCTCACGAAACAGCCACATTCTTGCAGACTGCAAAAATATTTTCCCGATGGATTGAGGGAAAGAAATCCAAACTGTCAGGGCATTAACAGTCTTGAAGAGTTGTTGAGCCTGTCTCTTACTGTGCAGGGCAGGGGGGCAGTTGTTGCTGGGGATGTGTGTAGCAGATGCCTTTTGGGGGGAGTTCCACAGGTTCTCTAGGGGCACAAGAGTGTGTCCCCATGACCTCAGTAGACCTGTGCTCTTGGACAGTGCAGCTACATTGGCTTGCAAGGGTTAGCCCCAAAGCTCTCTAAGCAGGGACAACCATGCAAGGAGAGGATTAGCTTTTAAGATAGAGTTTGGGTGTTTTTTTATGAATCTTTTTCTTCCTGTAGTCACACAGTGGTGGAGTTTTATCATTTTTAAAGGATGGGTTTAGTTCTTCTATAGCTCGCTCTCCTCCTCTCCCAAGTTTTCCTTGAAGCCGGCCCTCATGAGTGTCTCTTCTACTTCTTGATGCTCAGGCTGTCTGCGTGTTGGAAGTATTTGGGATGATCGGGGGAGACAGATGAGGAAGGAGGTGGCCGTACCACTGTGGTCAGGACCGTTTCTTCGCGCTCGTGGCTTGGCTCTGAGTTTTGCTGTAGAGCAGATCTGGCTTCAGCCTCTTTATAGAGCTGCTGATACCTGTGTGCTCAGGTGGGCTGTGAGGGTGAAACTGCTTCAACGACTACGTCTGGAGAGAGGCTGGCCTGGGAAGGGAGGTGGCAGGTATGATGAATGAAATGCTGGTTTAGATCTAGTCTCCTTTCACCGAGAGCAATCACTGCGAAGGGAACATCTTCCAAGTTTCTAGAATATCTTTGACCTGTCTACGTGGAGGTGATTTCTCTGTCCTGAGGCTTTCCTGAGATCATCTCTGATTCCTCTGGAGGCAGCTGGATGTCCTTGCAATGCCCAAATGTTCCAGATATAGTTCAAAGGGAAGCAGAGTCTGAGGTTTCAACTCCTTTTAGTCTTCCAGTCAAGGTGAAGCCTGACCAAGGAAGACACAGCTTCCCACCATCTGCCCACACTGGCAGCGTTAAGCACCTGCACTTTAGGGGTCTGTTCTGCCTGGTTTCCCTCCCTACCTCCCTCTGGTTCTCCAGAGGAGGTTTCTGTATCCCCTGATCATCTCTGCACAAGCACTGAATAAACCACCATCCTTTCTTTCAGCAGCCATGGTGAACAGCTTCTGTCTCTGTCTTCCTCTATATTCCCTGGTTTCTTTTAAACATACAGGAGAGCTAAGGAAGGCCAGCTGCCATAGTCCTCCTTTGACTGACGGAGCAAGGGACACTGTGGTTGCATCCCTGCATCTAAGGTGGGCTGTGTCTGCGGGCACCGCTCCAATCATCTCAGCAAGGCTCTGGGCATGACAAGGTCCAGGGGATGTTTCCAATAAGCAATATGGACGAGGCCACCTTCTTGAGAGGGAGAGACCTCCTGTCCCCATTGGCCTCGAGGCCAGAGACCCTTCCATGGCACTTTTAATTTCCTAGTAGAGACATAGCCTGACTCCTACTAAATCAAAAAACACTCAAAGTCCTCCAGATTATTTTTTGCTTCCATTCCTTGCAACCCACAACAAAGAATTGAGTCTTAGCATTTGCTACAGTGATCTCAGGTTCCCAGCTCCAGATATGGGTTGAGAGTTCCCCATTTCCTCTTTCCTACTGGCAGGGCCATGCTCCAGCCTGTAACATAGTCATTTCTCAGGTCTTGCCCTCTGGAAGAACAGCCCACCCTGTTCTTTTCCACCTTCATCTGGAGGGAGCAAAGGCTCTGCTCCTAACCTCAGCCCTTCTCCCTTGAGAAATGTCCTATCTCCCAGACATCAGTCTCACTTGGCCCAAACTTGCTTCCTCTCCCCTCACTTTCAGCAAATTTCCACCCTGTGGAGATGCAGTGTTGGGAGCCGATGGCAGAGGTGCCCATGGGCAGCCCACCAGGCTCAGCAGAGCCTCAGGGCAGCTTGGCTCTCCCAGGTGTCCCCTATCACCCATGACATTAAGCTTATGGCCCACTTTGCAGACCATGGCAGCGTTGTAGGAGAGGACCAGCAAACCTTCTTGCTGCATTTGAAAGTGCATCCTGGCATGTGTCTGACAGAGCACGCTGTGTTCAGCAAAATATCCCCTGAGCATCATCTTTGATCATTCAAGGACCTGGTTGACCCTTTTTCTTGCCATAGGACATGTCTCGTGGCACTCCCAGCACTCTTGTTGCAACCACCATTAGAAAATGGGCTTGATTTGGTAACCAGACCCTGTTCTTCATCCTTAGAGGTAAGTACTGATGATAGGGGGATAGACCTCTTACCATCACCTATTCCCACATGATCCCTGAGCAGGTGCCAGCTCATGAGTACCAGACAAGACAAACCCAGACTTGACCAGCTTGTGGGCACCTCAGAGGAGACCCTGGTAGCCCTGGGGCTGTCCGGCCCCCAAGGGCCACCCTGTAGCTCCTCTGCCCGTCCTTGGAGTCCCTCCTTGCCTGCAGGTCCTTCCTCGGTGCGAGGCTGCATCCCATACGGAATGTGATGCCAGGGAGTGGGAGAGAGGGTGGTGGAGGGGGAGCATACTGAGAAGCTCCTTCTGTCTTAGGGTTGTTAATCCTTTTTTTTCGAACTGTTGCACAATTTTAGGGCTTTTGTAACATTTTTTTGGACAAGCAGGGAAAATATGTTAACAGTGGTTTAAGAAAAAACGAAAGAGGAGATCTCTCTTATATATAATATATATAAAAGTATATATACATACAGGAAATCTCTATGGAAATATTTATTTAAGATGATTGCAAAAAAAAATATATTAAGACTCTATCAAGCTTTGTCACGTAACAGAACTCGGACGGCGGGGAGGGGGCAGCTGCCCCTCTCCTCGTGTCTGCACCTCGTATGGTTGCAGCTGAAGCCTTTTTCTCTCTTTTGTACGTGCACTCGAACTGTTGAGCAGTATGACCGTGTTGGACTCATCAGGGGCTTGGGGAGGTCGTGTTGGGGGGGTGATTTCTTTTCCTTTTTTTCCTTTGTTTTTGGATCCTGTGGCTGTGAACAGAATGATCACTGCTCCGCTCTGCGTTTTGGGGAGGGGACGGGGAGGGCTAGGGGAGGGTTAGGGCGAGTGTCTGTTTTCCTCTTGGTGTTCAAGTGCAATAAATAGCTACAAACTTCTGAGCATGGAAACGGGTGGTTCTCCGTCACTGCCGGGCCTCCTGCCAGGGCCTTGTCGCTCCCTTCGACCTGAATTTGAGGGCAGCCCCTCATGGACCCTGTCTGCTCCCTGGGGTGCAGGGGCACCCCGGGCTCCTCCTGGTCACCTTGCAATGGTGTGACAGGCCCACGAGATGTCACCAGAAGACCGTGCCCGCGGGCTCCGCTTTTCCCGGTCCTGCTTGGGAGCCGGAGCTCCGGCAGAGGTGAGGGGCCGAGCGGCACCTCTGTGTGCCCGGGCACCCCAGGGATCCTGGCCGAGCACCATTGCCCCCTTGGCAGCACTGGCTGCGCAGAAGAGCCTTGCTGAAATCCAGGAGAAACCCTGAATGCTGAACTGGCATGAGAGGGGGATGCAAGGAGGCCAAAGCCAAGCCCCAGGGCCCATTCCAGGGGCTGTGTTCAAATCCTGGAGCCAGTCCCTGGGAGCAGACCATCCTGCCCAGCTCTGCTGCCCTCAAGCTTCATCACTCCATGCACGGCCACACATACACTGGGGCATAAGTGCCCCCGTCACCTTTTCCCCTTGTTTTTCCTCCTTTCAACCTTACTCTCTGCTGTATCCGTGGCCCCAGCTGCAGTCCCTGCCCTTGCCCTCGCTCTGCAGCACCTCTCCCATCCATCACAGCTGCCAAGAGAGCCCTGCAGAGAGCATCCCGGGATTACAAGGGGAATTCAGAGAATGCAGCCAGGACCCCGTGTGGGTAGGAAACGAGTGCAGACTCACGCGGAGGCAGGAGCAGACGCGCTGCAAAGCCGTGGGCGGCACGTGGACCAGCTCTGTGCTCTGCTTGCTAAAGCAGCTCAGACCTTCCAGCACCGATCCAGCATTCAGGAAACGTTTCCTCGCCGTGTCTGGGCCAAATCCCTCGCTCAGACCAAGGCATCTCCTCTTCTTGCCCGCAACATCACGCAGGGCAGACCCCCACGTGCCTCCCCATGGGGGGCAGCGCCATGACCTCCCAGGGCCTCCTGCTCGGCAAATAGTGTCAAGGTTAGAGCGAGGGATTCATTGGGGCCATAAATGTTTATGGCCGGCCCTCCCCGCTCCCCAGCCTGAACTTTCCATCAGCGACACTTTTATGGCCAGCTCTAATCATTAACTCGGGGGCTAGCGGCCGAAGGTGCTTCCCAAAGCGGGGGCTCTACCGGGGCCGCAGGGGATGGGGGAAGATGGTACCGGAGCTGGGAACCCCCCCGGGAGAGCCACCACTCGCCCTCCAGCCATGGTGGGTGCAGGGCTGCTGGAGAGGGGGACGTGGAAAGCGGTCACCGGTCTTGTGGGAAGGAGGATGGAGGTGGCCGGGACCAGGCATAAACCCCAGCTTCCTTTTTTAACCTGGGTTTGGCTCTCACCTGACCAGGACAGAGCCTGGGGGTCGGTGTGCCCCTGTTCGTGGAAGCCCCCTCTGCTCTGCTTTTCTCCTGCTGTGTCCAAGCTCCTCTCCCCAAGCAGGAGAGGATCTTTGCGCATTGAGGACCTCATCAATAGCACGGAATCACACGCTGCTTTTTAATGGATAATTGACAATGTACAGGGAGAAGGGTGCACACAACAGTGGGGCAATGGGGATGGGTGACTTTGGGTCCAGACAACCCCAGCCAGGACATTCCTGGCATCCTCCAGGCCAGCAGCGTCTGCAGGAGATGGGCTCAGACATCCAGATATGGGGCTCCCGCACAGCAGAGTCACGGCCTTCCTCTAACATGGGGTCTGGGCTGAGCTGCCCCAAAATCCAGGGGGATGGACACAGAGCTGCCCTTGGCTCTGCTCAGAGCTGAGACCTGACCTCCTGTGTGCACGAGGAATGGGTGGCCCATCCTCTTCCTGCCCTTCCAGCATGGCCTAGGTCTGCCAAGCACGGTGGGGAGGAGCTGCCCCAACTGGCCAAGGTCTTTGGGTGACCTCCATGCTTGGAAGGGCCCAACTGTTTTGTTCCTAAAGCTTCTGTTCTGTTTTAACGATTGCTCATTTATTTGGTTGGGTTTCATTCCCTGGACACTGACCGGTCCCTGTTGCCCTGGAGCACCTCTGTGTAGGCAGAGCACCCTGACACCCACCTTCCTCGGAGGATGTTAACACAGTCCTTTCTCGTAGATGTTTGTGGATCACTGGAGTCAAATATGTGTTAGCAGAAAGAAGACAGACACAGAGGGCCTCATCCTCCCTGCCTCGCGCCACCCCAAGCATCCCTGCAAAGAGAGGGCAATACAGGGTCCTCTCCTGCTTGCTGAGCACAGGCTGAGGCTGAGGGTGGGATGGGAAAACCGGACACTTGCACTAGACACCATCACACGACTGCACAGATGCATCACACAGCTCACCACACCGAACAGGAACACCTCGAGAACGGCAGACCCAGCAGCAGCCCTCTCCTCGTGAGGAGCTGGTGGCAACAAGGCCGGTAGAGTTGGCAACCGTGACTGCCCCCTGCACGGCCCCCACAGGCCAGCCTGAAGTGCCCAAGTGTGACCTGTGCAAGTTTTGGGGTGACAACCCCCATAGCCCCTGGGGCTGCAGGACTCCTCACATCATGGACTCCTCCTCTTCCTCCTCTATCTCCCGGTCCACCTCGATGGCCGTGTTCTCGTAGCTGGTGATGCCTCCGTATTTCCGCATGTGCACCATGAGCGGCTTGGGGGACTGGCTACCGGCCAGGGTGGCCACGTACATGCCAGTCCTGTTCTCCTCCAGCGATGGGCCCCAGTCCATGGTGGGCCGGCTGGCTTGCTGGATCCGCTGCGAGAAGGCAGAGGTGGAGGAATAGGGCTCCTGCTGTCACACCAGCCCCTGCTCTGCTCCTCAGCCGTCACCCTGAGCCAGCAGCCTCCCCAACTCCTCTGGGAAGCAGATTTGCTCTGCTAGACACTGAGGACTGTAAGAGCCCCTGGAGAAGATGGGATGAGACCGAAAGTCTGGCCCAAGGCTGGCTGAGGAGGCAGCTCCACATAAGTACTGGCATTACAGTGGTGTGGAGAGGGCTTGCAGGGGCTAGTGCAAGGTTCTTTGTGCAGGAAATACCTTTCCCAGCTGTTTCCTTATCATGGTCTTGGCCAAAATGTGGCTCTGCCAGCAAGGCTCTGCCTTGTCCCTAGGCACAGCCCTGGCAGGAGCAGGAGGGCTCTTGGACGTGCACAGCTCCATGCACAGCCTGCACAGCAGCACCGGGCTGGATTGCTCCAGCAAGAGGTTAGGGCCAGCCAAGGCGGTGGCTGTTGAGGCCACTGCAGACCGAGGCTGTCCCCAGCCAGATGGCAGCTCAGGTGGCTGCCGGGGAGGGCTGCTGCCTGGGGAGGGCACCAGCTCCCTTGTCTGTGCTTGGAGCAGCCCGGGGAGAGCAGCAGAGGACAGCTGGGGATGGGAAGGCCGTGATGGGACAGGAGGGCACCCAGCTTGCAGAGCCAGAGCTCGCGCGAGGCTGGGCAGAGCATTGCCCTGGAACGGGACCTCGTGGTGCCCGGAGAGCCCAGAGCAGCTGCCTGCCCTGACCGCTGCTGTCTGTGTCTCAGACAGCCCAAAGCCTCTTCCCTTTTCACCAGGCTGCCAGGCTGAGCCCCTGCCACGGCCTCCTGGCTGTTTTTGCCCATGCAGAATGGGCAGCATCCATGGGGCTCCCCATGGGAAGCACTGGGACTGGCTACAAATGCCCTGGCACATGCTGCCTCTCACTGCCCGGGCAGGAAGGAGGGACCGGGATGCACATCTCCAGGACATGGGATGCAGGAATTGCTGGAGGATGCAGGCCTAGCAGGGACCCATGATCCTCTCCCCCAACATCCCTTAGCATGTATAGTGTGCTTGGTGGCAGCAGCAGGACTCCTACCTCCCACAGCGTTCCTTCTTCTCGGAGCACAGCCAACACCATGCCAGCAGGAATCATCAGGCAGGAGAAGAGACCCATGAGGATGCCCAAGACCTCAGCCCAAGCAGGGAAGCGGTAGCTGCCGTACTCAGACGGCTGGTACTTGATGATATTGTAGACCAGCAGCGCCTGCGGGATTGGGGGAAAGCAATGTCATTCCAGATCCCTCCACAGCTTCACTCAGAGCCCATAGGGACCTCCCAGGAAAAACAGAAAGATCCCCTGGGCCTTGCAGAAAGCAGGACAAGATGCCAGGAGAGGGACTTGTCACACTGGGAGGTCATCCTGGAGGAAATGGCATCACTACAGCACCAGCCAATCCTTCAAACCAAGCAGTTACCATCATCGTTGCTGGGGACAGGATCATCCAACAGGCTCTGAAGTAGGGCCCTGGTTTGAAGCCCAGCATCATGTGAATATCTCGGCAGAACCTCTTGATACCTGGTGGAGGAAGAAGACACGAACTGAGAAACTGTGACAGTTCCAGCACAGCCAAGACCTATACAAGGCTGCCATGTATCAGCACCGGCCAAGGACATGCACAGCAAGACCTGTGGTTTGAATCCTCCTCTCCAGCAAAGAAACATCTTCCCTGCTTATCAGAGAGGCAGGATGGGGTGGTCCAGGCAGTGCTGTTTGAGGAACCAGGCTCAGTGCCCCAAACAGCTCTAGGAAGGGGAATCCAGCAAAGGTCACATGTAAACAAGAGTTTGGAGATGACGTGTTTGGTTTTCCATGGCAATGCTGCTGGTTGGACCATCTGTTCCCCTAAACCTTTCCCTTTGTCACCTGCCACTCTTGGGCAGGCAGCCTGCTCTTCCCAACGTCCTTACCATAGACACGTGTCACCACGATGCAGGTAGTGATGACCACCACCATGAGACCAAAACCAGCGCTGTAATCATCCAGTAGGACCAACCAGTACATCCCACCCTGCAGAAGCAAAACACAGCAGCCAGCGTCTCCAGGAAGACTCAGAGCAGTGCCCCATAAACTGCCAGCCACGTCCTCTTGCCTATAGGGACGTGTCCCATCGGTCCTTCCTGGGCACTGGGGAAGATTGAGCAGCATCAGGAGTCCCCACTCCCCGTGTGGGATTGTGCAGGGACATGATAATGCTGTGTCATTCCCCTTGGGACCTCACATGCCCAGTAAACCAAGCTCACTGGTCATCTCTGTCCAACCTTGTTAGCAGATGCAACATATGTCTACAAACCTGGCCCCTGCCCTAAGCACGTCATGAAGTGAGCGAGTCCTCAAGAAGCATCCAGCCCCACACCCTTACCTCTGTCGTGAGGATGAGCCCCATCAGGAAGAGGGCAATGCAGATGGCAGCCGAGAAAAAAGCTTTCTTTGGTCTCAGATAGTAGGGAAATTCATCTGTCACTGCTGTAACGATGGTCTCCATAAAGGCAAACTGCAACCAAGGGAAAAGAGGGTGTCCTGAGCCCCCTGGGCTGCCTGGGCACTGTGGCTGACTTGTTGGGCTCTGTCCTTACCTGGCTGTCCAGGCCCAAGGTTAACAGCATGAAGAAGAACAGGAAGGACCAGAACGGAGAAAGGGGAAGCATTGTCATGGCCTGGGGGTACACCACGAAAGCCAGGCCAGGACCTAGGGGAAGCAAAGGACACTAGGATGAAAAGGGGGTGACAGAGGAGAGCCCAGTAAAGTGGGTGCAGGCATCCAGAAAAAGGTCATGGAGAAAGGTAGTCATCTGGCCTTACCTGCTTTTGCCACCTGGTTCACAGGGACCCCGAGCTCCTGGGACATGTATCCCAAGACAGAGAAGATGGCAAATCCAGCCAGGATGCTGGTGATGGCATTGCCCAGGGTCACTATGAAGGTGTCCCTGCAGGGGAGAAAGCAGATGCTCTGAACATACCCTCTCCTTCCCATCCTACAGCAGTGCAGGGTGGCTTTTTCAGTCCAGATGCCACAATTCTTCTACTGGACCTCTCGATATATAGTTTCCAAGGGGGAAAAGGAGCCTATATCTAATGACATGGGTCACTTTGAGGGGTTTCTCTGAAGCTTGCTTTTCCTCTTGAAATAAGCACGTAATAAGAATTCTCCTTCTCCATTGCCAGGGCTCTGCAAGAGATGGTAGGGACAGGACAAACATGATTGACTCTACCCTTCAGCAGCTGCAGCCCAACACTTCTGAACCAGATGGTGTCTTGATGTTTAGGGGATTTTTCTTCCACAGAGCCCTCTAATCCCTCTCAAACCTGTGCAAGATAAACTGTGAGATGCTAGTATGAAGGGAAAGCTGGTTATATTGTAGCTGAAAAAATACCAAATGATGAGGGTTCCATTTGTGTTATAATATGTATATTTGCATTTATGACATCATTTTTGCTAACACAGAGAAAACTGCAATGAAAACATGAAATCTGCCCTTGGGTTTTTGGAAAAGTAGAATTCTGCCTCGTTGCTAAAGCAGCATCTCCTGAGCCAGTGCTTCCTATGGCAGCTGGATCTCCAGGGCTGTTTTTCTTTCTAGTGAGAGCCCCCAAAGTGCAGCTCATCTACTTGTAGTTTGAAACCTTATCGCTTGTTTGAGAGTAAGTTTGAGACCTTATTGCTCTCTACAGCTACCTGTAAGGAAGCTGTAGTGAGGCAAGGGTCGATCTCTTCTCCAAAATAACTACTGATGGGACAAGTTGCACCAGGGGAGGTTCAGGTTAGACATTAGGAAAAAATTCTACGTGGAAAGAGAGGTGAAGCATTGGAATAGGCTGCCCAATAAAGTGGTGGAGTCACCATCCCTGGCAGTGCTCAAGAAACGTGTCGATGAGGCACTTCAGGACATGGTTTAGCAGGCAGGGTGTTGAAGGGTTTATGGTTGGACTTGATGATCTTGAAGGTCTTGTTCAACCATAACAATTCTAGGATTCTGTGATTCTAAGCAGCATGATATCTGCATGGTCCTAGAGCAAGGTTCACCACAGTGTGACCATGTGCAGCATCAAGCACAGCTGCTGCTTTTGAACCCATCAGCTGAGATTTTTCCTGATTTTTGCAAGACAGTACCTGGCTCTCACCTGTAGATATTCTGATGGAAAGTGTTGTATGAGGCAAAGGTGAGGAGGCCCCCAAAGCCCACACCAAGCGAGTAGAAAATCTGCAGGGCTGCCTCAATCCACACCTGGTGGAAGGAAACAGATTCAAAGAGAGAAGTGACTTAGAAATCTTTCCCCAAGGAAGAGGGGATGGGAAAAGCTTCTCAAGATTCACCCTGTGTGGCTGCCTGTGTGTCCCTCCAGCGCCGGATCGCTCCAGCACTCCAAGCCTATCGTTCTTGGGTCTGGATTTTTCCACACAAAGCTCAGTGAGCAATTTTCCTGAGAGCAATGGCTTTGCTTTCCCTTGCTACCACATTCACTTTCCCGAATGTCTCCTGTGGCTAGTGGAAAGGCTAGTGAGAGCGTTTTGCAGTCAGCCCAGCGTGGCCTTAAGCACCCTTGTAAAACAGGGAGGTGTCTGCCACCAACAAGGCTGACGCAAGGGAACTCCCTGCTTGGGTAAAACAGAGCGGCCACGTCCAAGCCAATCACACCCAGGCACCTCTCAGCCCATCGCCAGGGCTGGGCTCTTCTGCTCGTGTTTCAGGTGCCCAGGGAAAGCAGGGAGTACGTGGTGTCCCAAGCCGGAAACACAGGCATGGGATTTTGCCGCTTGGGAAGGGGATATACACAGGGATATGCAACACAACCTCAACAACAAGTAGATTTGCCATCGGAGCAACCAAAAGAGAGGGCATTGTATCAAGCAAGTGGCCAGAAAAGGCAGGAAACTACAGGGACACAGAGTGCTCTGCCCTGTGCTGCAGAGAACACAGCAAGATTAATTCTGGTGCTTCAAGCGAATTGCACAAGGCCCCCACCGTGCCATGAGCCACTAGACAGATCTTCCCATGCTGGGAGAGAAGCTCCCAAAGGAAGAGCAGCTCCTGCTCACCTTGGAAGACAGCAAGTGATCAAACTGTGGTGTGAGATAAAACTTGATGCCCTTCCAGGCCCCCTCCAATGTCACGCCGCGGACGAGCAGCATCATCAAGATGAGGTAAGGAAAGGTGGCGGTGAAATACACGACCTGCAGGAGAACAGAGGCCGCTGGAGAGCCAGGAGCGAGACCTGGGCACGTTCACCCCCTCAGCACCCTGTCCCCACAGCTGAAAGCTGCTTTGCAAAGCACAGCCCTGCAGCAGCAGGTCCTGGTGATAGGCATCAGCATCACCACTGTCTGCGTGTGCAAGTCATTCCATAAGTAGTCTGCATCCAGGAAACGTTGCTTATTTTCCTTTATTTTCCTCACTGGCATTTCCTGGGTGCACAGAGGTTATTGGCACTTTTGTGCCTCACTGTATGTCACCAAAGAGACCACATTGATCCTCCAAGTGGATCCCCCTTAGAGCAGAAAGGCAGTGACTGGTGACTCCAGTCCTTACCTTACCAGAGGATTTCACTCCCTTTAGGATGCACAGGTACACAATAGTCCAAGAAAGGAGTAAGCACAGACACAGGTTCCAGCGGATCCTCCCGGGATCCCCGATCCCAGAGCTCCCTTGGATGTGCAGAACATACCGACTAGGGCAAAAAGAGAACCGCTAGTGAGCAGCCATGGTCACCCTCCCCAGCACACCAGACACACCACATCTTCCAGCTACCTTCTCTGAACTTAGCAATTCCTCTGCTGCAGAAAGTAACCATGTCAAAAAATACATTAAAAAAACCCAGTGAGATAGCAACCAGGAGCTGGCAGCTCTTTGCCAGGGGAAGAGGTGTGATTTCTTCACCATGGATTAATGGCCCTGCAGGGGAAAGACTGATGGTCAAGAGTAAAATCCTGGATGATCCAGACACAGGATGCATTTCAGTCTAACATATCTCCAGGCTAGAAAAGCCACATTAGATCAAAAGTTTTCACCTCCTCCAAGACTTCAGCATAGCTGAACACCTCCCATCTGCATCTGGCATCCAGGGGCCTCCCGATCCCTCATTCTCTTCCAAAGAGGCACCACTGCAGTACAAGTCCCCTGCAGTGCAGCTGTGCAAAGACAACAGGAGCCTCTGCAACACTCCTCAGCATTGAGCTACCCAAGGCAGATGAACCCGCAGGAGAACATGGAGCCAGCCAACCTGTGTGATCCCACGGGCGAAGCTGAAATACCACATACATCCACACAGGAAGATCCCCCCAGGGTCCCCATGCATGCCCACCATGCCATGAAATGTCCAGCACAGCCCTGTCACCGCCAGACCCATCCCAACATGGTCCCCTTGGGGACAGCCACCCCAGGCCCATGGTCAGGCCAACCTCTCTACCTCCAGTACTCCTCGCTGGGGCTCACGGTGTTGGAGATGTTGACAGGGAAGGAGGCATTTCCTGCCTTGATGATGTGATGGTCCAAGCACAGATCAGTGTTCCACCAGTTGCCACAGTGCTGCCATGGCAAGTCACTTGTTAGGGATGCAAAGAGGTAGAAGAGAACATAAGCAATGATCATATTGTAGTAAATGGCCACCAGGGAGACGATCAGGATCGTGCCCATGCCAACACCTGGAGGAAGGAGAAGATAAAGAAGGGGTGAGCCATATATCCAGAACTGAGCACATCAAAAGGCAGGGTCAAACATTGGATTTTGGCACTCAGATAGTTAACCAGCTCCGACTTAGAGATTCATCTGTCTGGATGGAAGCCTTTTATTGCAGTTATGCCATCTGGACAGCCAGTCCTGCACATGCCATCTCTGAATGCATAAGAAT
The DNA here is from genome assembly GCF_059628265.1 of Tinamus guttatus. Taxonomy (NCBI): domain Eukaryota; kingdom Metazoa; phylum Chordata; class Aves; order Tinamiformes; family Tinamidae; genus Tinamus; species Tinamus guttatus. The sequence goes on along the minus strand of NW_028289244.1, from coordinate 4,787,054 downwards.
TGGTAAACCAAATGATTTTACTCTAGATCACTGCTGAGAGTAAACATATTTGATTTGACCTTCCTTTAATTCTTATATTTTTTTATAACAGCCATTGCTTTACATTATTATCCATTATATTATATTGGTTATATATGCTATATTTTGGACCCTATATTTGATTTAATAGTAACCATACAGTTTCTGGAACTGATCATGACGTCCAGAGCCTTTGAAGGCTCTTAGATCTTACATTGTATCTTGCAGCTCCTGAAATGGACCCAGAAGTCCAGCCTGCTCCGCCTTCCCCCAAGATTTAACCTTTGGTTCTAACAAGAGCTTGCAGATCATGGGATGACATTGTATATCTATGTCCTCATTGAGAGGCTCTGAAGAGGACTTGGGTTTCACTCATGCACCTTTAAAGAGTGGGCTTATCTTCCAGACAGCAAGCGGCCCCAGGCTGGAGAATTGCCCAAGTGACAGCTCCATGAAGAAGATGGGAATCCCACAAATGGCCAGCATGATGAAGTAAGGAACCAGGAATGCGCCTGCAAGAAGCAATGACCCCCAGAAATTAGCACAGATTGAACACTTGAAGCCCATCTATGACAGTGAATAGAATTCATACCACATCTGAGGGCCTGAGGGACATAAAATATTGTGCACCAAAACCTGGAAGGCAGTAAGGGCCAGCAGCTCATTGCAATGCTGGTGAGGAGTGGCACTGCCCTGTTATGTCTCAGGTTTGACCCTGTGGGCATTCCTATCTGTCATGAGATTAAGTCCCACCAGGTCCTCAGTGTGCAGTTAACAGCCCATATTTCAGCTGGAACCCTGTTGTCACCACTACTAGCACATGCTCAGGACCCCAGGGGCGTACTCTGAGCTTGCAAGACCTTCCCGCTCCATCATAGTGATGGCCAGAAGCACAATTTTGCAGCCCATACGCAGAAACAGCCCCTCTATGACATTATCACAGCGGGAAGCAGTGACTCAACCGGGAGCACGTGGCCTCCTGTGCCTTCGCCAGTCCTGGCCTCAGTATCCCAAGAATGTGCTGTGAGTACTCGGAACCAGGAGGTTGTTGAGCTCCTGGAGGAGAATGTGTGGTTGATGCAGGAAGAAGGGGAGGTGATTCACATGTTAGCAGGCTTTCCCACACACTCGTACACTTTTTTCCTTGAGTCTCTTGCAAATATCCTGGCAAATTTACCAGTTACTACAGCATGTGGCAAACTATTACACTGGAAACAGACCAAAAGACTGGTCACCTTGCTCCATCACTGTTCAGTCCAGCATTGCTAAAGTCTCACACTCATCCCTTGGTATTTGAGACATATTCATGGGCTCCTGCTGAGTCCTGGAGGACACCAGGCAAAGGCAGTGTTGGAAGCCAAGGGCAATGCCCAGTTACAAAGCTCCCAAGTGAAGGACCCAAGCTGCAGGGTGGCAATCAGTTAACTATAGGGCTGGGCACTGGGGATCTCACCAAGGCCATGAGTGCAGATATGGGCTGGGGAGTTCCTTCCACATGTGGCTACCAAATTCATAGGCTGGGTAACACATTACAACAAGCATGGGGGGCAGAGAAGGACAGATGGGAGGCCTTCCTGGTGCCCACTGCACTTCACCCCACAAAGCCTTTTCCTAGGCCCAAGCAGGAGATGGGGTATCCAGGTGGACACAAGTCCCACCAGTCTGAGGGTCAGACCTACCTCCTCCGTTGGTGTAAGCCCTGTACGGGAACCTCCAGACATTTCCAAGGCCCACGCAGTACCCGATGCAGGACAGGAGGAAATCCAGCCGCCCCGTCCAGTTCCCTCTGTCCTCGGGATCCGCCGAGCCCAGGTCCCCGTCCTGACTGCTCGGGCTCACCAAGAGGTCTGGTGTTACAGGCTGAATGAAAGAGCAGAGCAACAGCAACAGACCAGGAACGAGGGAAGAGATAAAAAGGAGGAAAGAGGGAAGGGGTTGGGACACCCGGACAGCAGGCACCAGGGAAGGAGTGCTGAGATTTGGGGGTTGAATTTGTGACCCCCAAGTCACAGCATTGACGTGTCTGCCCTAGGGAGCCCCTGTGCAGGCAGCTCCCTGTGCACCACCAGCCTGCACTCCTAAGGGGCTTTCAGTTATAATTTGAAGCAGACCCATGTCTTACCCTGCTGTTGAGTGAGGAAGGAGGATAAACATGATGACGCATGGCCAGAGCTCCCCCGGGAAAGGCAGAATGACCCGGGTTCCCCTTGAGAGGCCACAAGTGATCTTGCAACCCCAGTTTCCCAAGAAATAGATTATTATGGCCCTGGTGAAGCTATCTTTTCTCATCTCCTGCAAAACAGGGAGATGAGGAAGTGCCATCCTGGGAGTACAGGGGAACATGGTGCCCACAACATCCACACCCCCCTGCCGTGCAAGGCACTCAATGACCATTAAATGTTGTGTGTGTTTTTCACACTTTTCCAGCTGCCAAAAGCCTGTCATGTGGGGAGGTAGTGATGCGTTCCCAGCAGTCCCTATGGAGCAAGCTCCCGTCCACGCTTTCCTGATCTACCCCCGAACAACAAGGCTCAGGCAACTCTTTGGCAGGCAAGGGATTAACCCTTCCATTCCCCCCCCCCCACCCCAATCTGCAAGAGGGAGGTGGGAATCCTGCCATACATTTGGGATGGGGCAGTGCATCAGGAGGGCCCCTCAGCATTCCCGTCTGTGCACACATCTGCAGCAGGATCTTCCATCCATCCACCTTCCCTGGCTGTGAGGGAAGCGATTCCCACTGCCTCCCATCCCACATGCAGCACCAGCACTAAAAACCTCGGATAGCAGCTGCCAGCTGGGATCCCATCGGAGATACCCCTTGGAGTGAGACCAGCAGCAAAGCGGGCTGGACCAGCATCCTGCCCCGCTCCTTGCCCACGGGTGCACCGGGTCCGGCTCCTGCGGAGGCATCCAGTGGGATCCAGCGGGAGCCCTGCCAGCACGGTGCCGGGAAAGAGCCCCAGCTGGGGAGCCCCCACCCTGCTTCTTCCTGGACTATCAGAAAGAAAAATCCACCCTTTGCTTGACTCCGAGTTTGCACAATTTTAGGAAAAGAGCCCATGGGACACGGCTGAGGGTAGGGGTTTGTGGTGGGAGGATGGAAGAAGAGGCCAGAGCAACCAGCGGGTCCCCCATGCCAATGTGCATCCCCGGCCAGCCCTGCTGTCCCTAGCTCACTGCCCACGTCCCTAGCCCACCAGCCTTGCCACTGCCTCCACTGCCCACCCAGCTGCCAGGATGCTCCTATTCCAAGTTCCCATGGAGACACAGAGCCATTCCCTAGGCGGCCACAGGCCCCTTCCTCTTCCACGGTGCCTTTCCAGCCCCCTTGGAAAGGCCTCATGGGGCTGCGTGAGCAGGGGTGAGCTCTTCCCAAAGACAATCTTAAACACTCAGCGTGGAAATAAAAACATTTCACTGAAAAACAATGTCCACAGCAGAAGCCACTGCTAAAAACCTGTCCCCGCTGGACGCCACCATCAGAAGGCACAGACCAAAAGAAAAGCTTCAGAAAGGCAGGCTGAAAAATGGAAACGTGGCCCGGATAACATATTGTTGCTATTAGGAGCCGTTGCCGCCACGCAGCCTTCCTGCCCTGCTCAGCAGAGATCTCCTCTTCAGCTATTCCTCCCCAATGTGACCGTGCCAGCAAATAACCCCAGCGTGAATGGGGGATTTGACCCTCACCAAGGTGCACTCAAGGGGGATGGACTCACCACTGGCAACGTCCTCCCTGGAAGCTTCATCTGCTGCTCCCTGTGCTCACCAGGTCCCTGCACGTGGGCACGGGACCACCCGGAGGTGCCACCATTCGCCTTGAGGCTGCTCTGATGCCTAGCCCTGTCCTGCAGGAGATCTGCAGCCTCTCATGGTGCCCACAGGGCTCCCCTTTTCCAGATTGGTCTCAGATGTGAATAACATGCAGTGAAGGAAACAGCTGGCACATCATTAAAACCCTCCCAGCTCCTCCCTGCAGATCCAGCTGAATGAAATGGCTGCAAGAGGACACAGGTGGAGCAGTGGGACCTGATTAAATCCAGGTGACCATGTGTTGGCTGCAGTGTGAAAACTGCACTGAAGCAGCAAAAACAGAAGGAAGGAACCATCTCTAAACCATGACACCGTCATCTCAGCCATGAAACCACAATCTGTCACTGCTTGTTCTCTTCAAGGGTGCATAGCCATTCATCCCCAACCTGGTGATGGCTTTGGGGCCTCAGGGCAAAGCAGGGACTGCCCAGCTGTGTGGCAACCCCAAGGATCCCTGCAGGATGGGGGAAGCTCCCATGGGGAAAAGATCCAGTGGCTGCAGCGTTCTCAACTACCTAAGCCCCGTCTCTGATGCACGACATCGGAGGCCTTGCAAACCAGCCTGCTTGTCCAAGTTAAAATGAACCTCACAGGGGGATATTAAGAATTTCACATCCAGTTTTGTCCCAGAGAACAGAAAGTCTCACCCTTCTTTGCTCCTGGTTCCTGGAAATCTCACCCCCTGTCTCCACTTCAGCCCCTTTCCAAGCTTCAATGCTCCTTGCAGCGTTTGCCACAACCCACATTTTCTCCTTTGGCAAAGGCTGAAGCACAATGTCCCTTCGGTGACTTCCAGAGCTGCCTTCTTTCAAGACGGGCTCCCATCTCGCTCGTACAAACAGACGGGGACCAGCAGCTCCCTTGGCAACAAGATGCTCTTTGAAGCGGCATCGCTTTCCATTATTCACCAGGAGATGCGCCCCAAGAAGACAGCAAAGCAAAGGTCACGGGGAAGAAAAAGCACTTTAGTCCCTGGCAAGATAACAGCTCGTTCCACAGGGAAATTGCTCTATGCTAATTATTATGGGTGAGCTGATTCCCCTAAACCTGTGCAAAATTCAGCTGGCGTGGAGCAGCACCAGTGGAAAGGCAGCCAGATTAACGTTACTTTTTCATCTCATTTTAATGAAATGCTGGCTGGCACTGGGGAGTCATTTGGTCCTCGTTTTGTGCCATGAACTGCAACACTCGAGTCTGGAGAAATGCCACACGGAGCCAGACTTCCCCCGGCAGATCCCCACCGCGTGCGAACACAGCGCGTCTGCACCCGGTGAGTCACTTCAGATTAGCCTGAATTGCTCGTTAATCTCTTTAAAAAAAAAGTGAAAAAATACATTCCAATGATTAGGAAGCGAAGAACATCAGAGCATCTCAAACGGCCCTGAGGAGAGCTGTTCTGACCCGGCTCTCCCTAGCCTGGGATCGCAGCGTGTGCCAGGAGAGGGAGCGAGAGCTGCCGGGGCCAGCGAGGGGCAGGAGAACGCTGAGGCTGGAACAAACTCGTTACACAGATGTCCCAAGCATCGTAGAGCATGCACAAGCGAGTCCATCACCCAGCTGCAAACAGCAGAGGCTTTTCATTCAAAAATGCTGTGGGGGGAGCTGGGACCGGGGGCTGTGTGGGGACACACAGTGGCTCTTGGGGACACGCTGGGGTGAGGGGGAGCGAGGGACTGAGCAACTTAGCCCATTCCTACCCCAAAACCCACACCAGATGAGCCAACAGCTGAAAACATCCTCTTGTCTCTTGCAGAAACGCTGTCGGGGAAGAGCGAGCACGAAATCCTTTGAGCCTGAGAAATTCCTTCCTCCCTATTAGAGAGGAATTTCCATATGTCAAAAACATGCCTGGTGACGAGGCAAAAACTCCCAGCTCGCAGATGGAAAACGATTGAATCCCCCGGGGAAGGAGGACATGGGGGCGAGGGCTGGTCAGCCAGTGCCGCCTGTAGCTCCGGGCCGGAGGCGCTGGGGACAGACGGACCCTCATCTGCGTGACCTCGGCAAGTGTTTGGGGGTAAAGGAGGACATCAGGGCCCTGGGCAGCATCGGGAATGGGGAAAAATAACCCTGGAGACATCTGCTTCTCATTCAAGCTGATTCCCTCAGGGATTAAAAGAACTCCTGAAGAAATGTTGAGCAGGATCACTGACAGTGAGGAAATTATTTCAAGTATCTCCCCAAGCATGTGGAAGGGACAGAGACAACTTTTAATGGATCTGGCAGTCACAGAGCCATCTGCAAAAGCAATTTGTAGGAAGAAGAGAGGCAAGAACAAGATGATGCATCCAAAGAGCTCCAGGAGGAATGTAGGAAGCCCCGAGGCTGCTGGAGCCGTCAGGTATCTGCAGAGTCTCACCAGGCCAATGCTAGCTTTGCACATCCTGCCCCAAATCCTGGGAATTTCCTGGTGATGTCTGGACCATGCTGAGTTTTCCTGCATGGCATCAGCCCCCACGGATGCATCACCATGAGTGGGTCCACATGGGCCGGGAGCAAGGGGACAGTCCCCAGCATGGGTGACAGGAACCCAGAGAGCACAAGAGGGCAAAGGTACCACCCCAGGGATGGAAAAGGCAGAGGGTGCAGATGGGGTTTCTCCGTCTCCAAGGGGCACGACGACGTGAGGCAGGAGCCAGCACCACCTGCACCCCTTTAAATCCCACAGCTGGTAGGAAATCCCAGGAGTAGGTAGGAAAGTCTCAGACACCTCCCTGCACTTGCGCCTGTGGCACTGATGTCCCCTGCAAGCCACGATGTGCCACTGCCCCATGGTGACTTCTGTAAGGGGTGACGGAGGGTCCTGGAGATGCATCACGAGATGCATGGGAAAGGCTGGGAAAGGGGAGGTTGGGAGCAAGCCAGGGACCGGAGTCTGAACCGGAGAATGGATTAGCCACGCTGGCATCCGCTGGCATCCCCCAGGACACTGGGCAGCAGCGGTGTCCCCTGCTGTCCCCAGCATCCCGGGCACCCGCGTGGCAGCGAGACGGCTCTGCACCCGCTGCCTCCTCCGGCCGCCCGGCCAGACACAACATGAATCATCCCGCCGGGAGCACCTGTGCGCAGCGGGGAAGGCAGGAGCATCCTCCCGGCACCCGCGGGGATGGCGCGGCGGCTCCAGCTTCACCTAATTGCTCATCGGCGAGAGGTTGTGACAAAATGGCCCTCAACCACCCCCAAAAGCGGGACCCAACCCCTGCTTCAGCCGGCACGTGTGCCCTACCCTTTGCCCACCTGCAGTCTTGGCAAAGGAAAAGTCTCCCGACTCGGCACGGAGGGAGCAGATGGCAGGTTGGGCAGGGGGACGGGGCCACGGCTCAGCCCCGCCAGCCCGGTGCTGTGATGGGCACGCGTCCCCCCCAGCCACCGCGTCTCCCGCTGCCGTGGCACGGCCGGCCCTCACCTTGCGGAGATGCTGCTGCCGAATGTTCTTCATCCCAGAGCCCTGTTGCTATGCACCCCCTCCGCCGGCACTTTTCCTTGCGCTCCGCAGACGGGCAGCGGCAGGGAGGGAGCGCACGGAGCATCCAAAGCGGTAAAAGGCGAGGAGCGATGGCACTGCCTCCTGCTCACGGCACGGGCGGGCGAAGCGCGAAGGCTGCCTGGAAGGAGGAAGAGGAGGAGGGCAGAGCCCGCGGGAGCCCGGAGCCACACGCGGGAAGGGAGGAAGGGGACGGCTCTGGGCAGGCTGGAGAGGGGCTGTCTGTCAAACGCACCCCTGCCGGGATGGGGGGGTAGGACCTCAGCCCCTCACCAGGGCGATGGGGCAAGGAGGAGGCAGCTGCCGCTCATGTGCTACACGTGCCACGAGTGTGTCTGTTCTCAGCCTGTGCCCTGGATGTGGGGCACAGTGTTATCTCTGCACAGCCCCCACGTAGGGCTGCGAGTCCTGGCTCGTTATGGCCAGGCTGGCACTGATGTTCCCTGTGCCGCAGCCCTGGATAGGCCCAGCAGGTCAGAAATGTCCTGATGCTGCCACAGGCTGCCCGAGGCTGGTCCTCAGCGCTGGGATGGAGGGTGCTCCACAGCCCTCGTCCTTTCTGTGCTGCGCTTTCCCCCAGACCATCTCCGGTCAAAGCCACTCCATCAGGAAGGTGCCCCGTATCCCTTGCAAATAGATCCTTTCCCTCCAAGGCAAAGCGGGGCCAGAGCTGCTGAGCTGGCACAGATGGCAGAGACCTTCTCAGGTACCGTCCCAGTCTCGCCATCCCGCTCGGTGCCTTGTTTGCCTCCCGTGCCTGTTTGGTGTGAATCAGCCCGTTGCTGTTTTCCCATGGGATCTGCCTGAGGAGCTGCATGCCCCGGTGCAGCAGGCAGAGCTGGTGTCAGCGCACTGCAGCTGCCCCATCCCTGCGTCACCGGGCTCCAACCCATCCCTGCACAAACAGCCCAGCCTTCCCGCAGCCGGTGTCAAGACTCTGTCCTCGTGTATCCAGAGAGTGTATTTCCTGGCAGGAGCTCATGGACTAACGATAGCCCTGAGAGTGGGTTGGGATGCAGACCCCAAAGGGATGCTCCAATTGCAGAGCGCCTGCACCCATATGGCAGGTGTTGTTTGGGTAGTGGAGCCAGCAGACCCATCACAAAGGATGACAAGGGGTGGCCAGCTCCAGCATTCACGGAGCTCCAGCATCTCTTTGGAGCAGCCAGCTGAGTCTGGCATCCCCTTGGGCTGCTCCCTGGCTCCAGCTACAAGACATCCCACTGTGGGGACTGTGGAGATGCAGGGACAGAGGGAAACCTCGGCCTGTGCTCTCTGAGCTCACCATGCCCCAAACCACCATCAACGCTGCTTCTTGCAGCTGCTATTGCAGGAGGAAGGAGCCCGCAGGCTGGGAAGCCACCCGTGCCCACAGCACAGCCCGTGGGGCGGGCGCATCCCACCCGCCTCCCGGCCATGGGCCCTGGAGATGTGGCCTGGCCAGGGCCATGGTGGGCCCATGCCTGCGAGTTGGCTCTGTGGGATACAAGGAAGGTGTCACAGCACTGGTTGGTCACCAGCCCAGGGAAGCGGGTCACCTCGGAGGCTGCTGCATCCTGGACATGCTCTGGGCCTCTTGTTTTGAGCGGCCTTATGCTGATGGTGATCTCCAGATTTCTCCAAGGAAAGGGCACGGCGGGAACGAGCAGGTGGGAACAGAGGGAAACCTTGGGGCTTGCCGGTACCCAGGGCCACCCAGCAGGTCTCTTCCATCCAGCTGTGCCCTCCGGGGCCTCAATGATGCAGGAGCAGCTGCCGCAGGTGGTAGAACGGGTGCTTGGCACCTGCCACCGGTGCAACCACGAGGGGAGGTCGGGGCCAAAGAGCCTGAAAACAGCAAGTAGATGAGCAAAGGGCTCACAATGGTTGAGTGAGGGGAGCTGGGATGCAGCAGATGCATTTTGCCAGCCCAAGGTGTGTGCATTCGCGTGTCCATGTGCATATATGCATGCGTGTGCGGGGGGAAGGGGCGCCTGGGTGTGTGGGCACATTTATTGCCTCTTCCCGCCAGCGCCTGCTCCCTGTGCACACACAGGCGGCAGGAACCCAAGGGCACAGCCCAGGGCTGCCTGGACTTTTACCCGGCTGTGCAAACAGGCAGGCACCTGATTAGGGGATCAGTTGGAATTTCAGCCTGTCAACGGCAGCCGGGAAGCTCGCCAGCACCGGCGCCGGAGCATCTTCCCTCCACATGCAAAGTGTCCGTGCTGACGCTTCCAGCCCTGGTCCCGGCTCGTGCTGCAGCAGAGCAGCTCCCCTTCCAGCACGGAGCAGCTTGGAGCAAGACACTGCTGGCGCTGGTGACATTCGGGCTGGGAAGTGCCCAGGTCCCCAGGGCGCAGCAATGGGCAGCGAGGTCGGGAACAACCCTTTGCTCGGCCACCTCAGCATCCCGTCGCTGTGCCACCATCTCCTCCACCCACCAGGAACCAGGGCTTTATCCTGTCCCCGGTGTCCTTCCCGCGACAGCCCGTCACCCTCCACATGCACATCCTCACAAGCCAAAGCTTGGCATGTGGCGGGGCAGAAAGAGCGGTTTTAGCAAAAGGGGCAGCCCCACGTTTGGAGCAAGCGCCGCGATGGCTTAGCCCATGCTGAGCCTCTCCCGCTCGGCAGTGCCTCTCCGTGCAACTGGGCACCGTTGCCAGCTGTTCCAGGCACTATCTCACATCCTCGTTTTGTGTTTGCTCTTCTTGGACAAGGAGGATATTCAGCCCATCAGCAGCCATAAAATGAGATTAGAGGCTGGGAGGCGCCAATGGGAGGCCGCCACGTACCGGGGCAGCTGGCCTTGTTCTTTGGCCTCCACCATCCCAGGCTCAGCCTCACCCCTTCCCTGACTGCTCCTGTGGCTGCCACAACTGGGACACCCCGGCACAGCGAGCAGGAGCCGGGACGTGGTGGCATCATGCTGTGCTGTGACCTCCAGTCCCCCAGCAGTGCCCCCATGCTCTGAAAGGGCTCCTGGCATCCTTCCTGTTGGAGATGGTCCATCCATTTGGGATCTGGAGCCCGGGATCCCGCTGGGCTCGCAGCCCCAGGTAGCCAGGAGCGCTGCTGCAGCGCCAGCCCAGCAGCCAGCATCCCCTTCCCAGGCACCGCGCGGCAGCCACAACAGCCAGAGCTGCGAGGAGGCGGCAGCAGAGCCGCGGCATGTGGGATTCCTGCTAGCTTTTATTTTTACCAACGCTTAAAAAATAAAGAGAAAATCAAATCTGCTCTATATACACAAAAAAAATGAGCCGAAGTTCCAAGCTGATGCAACTGCTCGTCTGCATCGGCGACCGCAGCCAGCAGTGGTGACCAAGGGAGGTACCAATGGAGGACACTCGGATGTGACAAGACCCCAGTGCAGGGCCCAGCTGGGTCCGTGGTGGAGCCATTGTCCCCATCACCTTGCTGTCTGCTCTCAGCTCTGCAGACCAGCCCAAGGCAGGACCCTACCTGCTCCCTTATAGTCTTTAGAGCAACCAAAACAGGGCCAACAGGGCCATTAGGAGTTGGCAGGAGAAATGGAGTTTTGGGCTGTGATTCACCAGCAGGTAGGAGGGGACAGCAGGGACCTGCCTGGTGGCCCTCGCATGAGGGGGAATGTCAGAGCAGCCCTCTTGCGTGCTGCTTATCCCCAGCACGGGTGCACTCATTACTGGCCCGAGACACGTGGTGAGGACACAACCCAGTGTTCTTTGGGTCTTGAAGGAAGTAGGAAAACCCCACGGCGCTGTCTGTGGAAACCACCCCCTCCGTCACCAGCTCTTCATCTCCCCTGCGCGCCCCAGCCCCAAAGAGCAGCCTCTTCCCGTGCCTGCGGCTGCCGCAGTCCCCGCAGCTCAGTGCGGCTCAGCAAAGCCCTCCCGCAGCACCGCAGCGATACGTTTGCTGGATGGAGATTGGCACGGCTCCATGTGGAGCTTCACGGATGCACCTCGGCTCCCGCGCTGCAGCAGAGCAGAGACGTTATCTGCATGGAGAAGGAGGCTCCGGAGCCAGCGCAGCACGAGCAGCGCGGGGTGCAGAAGGAGGGGTGCCCTGCACGGTGCAGGCATGCGTGAGGAGCTGGCCAAGGCCGTGCTCCTGCTCAGCACCGTTGTGCTGGTTCAAGAAGGGCTCCTGTCCCCCCTCAGGCCCCTCTGTCTGCAGCCCCATCAGCCAAGGGGCCCGACTAGCCCCATCCAGCTTGCTCTTCCCTCTGCATCCCCCTTCCCAGCGGGGCAAATCCAGCAGAGCAGTTCAGCTTTGCCTTGAGTCCAGCCGAGTCTCTTTTCTCATTCAGTCTTGCTTGAACTGTCCCAAGAGCTTCAGGCCGCTGGATCTCCAGGAGGTCCATCCTGTAAGCTCCATGTGATGTGCTGCAGGAAAGTCTTCCCCACCACAACCTCACACCTCCAGCCAAGACCCCCTCCCTTCCTCTCTAATAATATTAATATCCTGCCTTGGTCTGTGGACCCTGGAGGCCAGATCAGTGTGTATTTCCTGTAGGAGAGCAATACTACTTAACCTAACGATTTTGTATGTGGGCAAGAGCCCACAAGCCCCTTGGGAAGGTCACAGTGCCACCTTCCCAAGCCTCTTGGGCTGTCCCGTTAGTTCAGTCAGGGAACATTGTGTCTTGGGGAAGGGACTGTCACTCTTCAGAGCACCCTGACCATCTCGGCTCTGCTGCATAGTGCTTATCTCTCGGCGTCTGCAGCTGCTGCGGGGGCTAAGGCATGAATTCCTCCTTGATGGTCAGTGGGGAGGAGGAGACGAGGCTGGGGGCACTGCTGCTGCACAGGCCCCCGATGGGTCCTGGGGTGCCCACGGCTGGTGGTGTGGGGGTGGTGGTGCTCGTGGGCTGGCTTTGCTGCTGCATCTTCTTTTTGTTCACCTTCCTCTCCTTCGCCCTCCGGTTCTGAAACCAGATTTTCACCTGTAGGGAGAAACAGACAGTGGCAAAAAGAGGAGAGGGCGGTGAGCGACAACCCTTGTAGCACCCCGGGGAAGCAAGAAATATCTGGGGGTTTCAGAGAGGGACAAACTACGGATCAAGGGAGAACCATGGGACAACGTCGCCTCCTCCTGCAGCCCAACTTGCTGCATCTTCCCCCGGGATGGAGCTTTCCCGCCAGGCTCCATTGGGAAGAGGTCCCGGTGCACTGACCTGCCGCTCGGTGAGCCCCAGCGCGGCGGCCAGCTCGGCTTTGCGGCGGATGGTGATGTAGCGGCTGTAGTGAAACTCCTTCTCCAGCTCCAGGCGCTGGTGGTCCGTGTAGACCACCCGGTACTTGTCTTTTGTCCTGGTCTTGCCTAGCAGAGACAACGGAGTGGGGTTAGATGAGAGGGGAGCCAGAGGGGCAGCAAGAGGGGTAGGAGCATCCCCAAAGGGGCTGAGGGGTTGCATGAAGCCATGGGAAGCTCCAGAGATCCAGCAACGCCCTGGGGACTGTCTGGTGAGAGGGAAGAGATGCTCCTTCTAATGGCATGGTGGCCCAGGAGCTTGAAGCACAATGTGGTGGGGTCCAACCTGTGTCACCACCACCATGAAGCCACTCCACAAAGCAGCCCCGGCGTGGGGGCACCACAGACCTTGGGCAGCCTCTCAGTTTAACAGCATCCTCAGATGAATGAGGATCATTGTTTTTCCTGCGAGTTTTGGCACCCTTTCGAGGAAGGCTGGCCATCCCTGGGAGTTTGCTGACAAAACCGTGGTGCTTTCCCCTGCAGAGGAGCATAAACACAGCTCAAGTACTTGCTGTTCCACTCCACATCCCCAAACTCTGTTGCAGGGCGGCTGGAGGGACATAGCCAGGTTTTCAGCTGAGCAGACCCTGTCCTCCCAACTGGGAATCCAGCCAGTTGTCTGCCTAGAAGTCACAGGTTATTGGGTTTGCCTGTGTTTTCCTGAATTTCTGCAACAGAGAGCAATGCCGAAGGGCTCTGTGGATCTCCCCAAGGCACCAGCATTGACAGGGAGGCAGGATTCGGCCAGCTGCTTTGGCCCAGGAGCTTCCTCCTTTCTCAAGACAAAACCCAGAGTTTTTGCTTCAGATGCTCCAGTAGGATCCTCAGGGGCTCTGCCCCATTCCTGCCCCTGCTCCAGCCCCTGCATCTGTCAGGAGTCAGTGGAGGCACCGCTTCCCAGCACAGTCCATCCTCTCTAGGGTTTTCTAACCTCGCTCTTACCCTGCTTTCCCAAGAAAAAAATAGCAATGCTCTCCATGCTCATCCTTCTGTTCATTTGCATCCACTAGTAACTCCCTGGCATGTTGACCAGTTTGGGTCAAATCTGCTGGGCAGTGAGAAGCACCAGAGCCATCCTGGCTAGCTCGGCAGAAGCAGATGGAATGAAGCAAAATCCTGTCCCACAGAGAGAGATGGCAGTAGGGACTCAACCTTGGTTAGACATCAGAGAATCCCCACACAGTGACACCTCCGCCTCCAGCATGCAAATCTGCTTGTTTACCAGGCAACTCAATTTTTATTTTTAAGCATCTCAGAATGTGTTAGGAACATCGTAAGCTGATTCCTCGGAGCTGCACACAAGCTTCCCGGGATAACCGCTCCTCCGGAGCCCGGAGCTCCGGCTCCAGAGCAGCGCTGGGCTGTTGGCCCAAGCAGGGCAGCAACAGGGAAAAGCTGAGGCCCATTGGGATTGAAGCCCAGGGCAAGCCCTGCTCCCGGAGCCCTCAGGCCTCCCTAAACCGTAGACGATGGATGAGATGAATCTCTCCATCCGCTTTATCCTCGGTGGTAGAAAAGATCCAAAGAAAGTGGAGGGCCCTGCTCGTCCCCTCTCCTTGAAAGCAAACCTGCTTTTGGAGGCAGAGGGGGACTATGCAAGTAAAAAGCAGATGTATAAAGGGATTTGTCCAGGCTTGGCATGTGTAGGGAGATGTCTGCAGGCAAGCGGGATGTCCCACAGCAGAGCCATGCTTCATGTCACCTGCAGCCACCACATGGGTCTGTCCAAGTGGAAGGGAAGCCAAAGAGGGTTTTGGGGATTTTTGCAAGTTTTTTTTTTTTTCCTTTCCTGGGCGTTCGTCTGCTGTTTCCCATAAAGAGGAGCTGGTGGCTCAAAACGAAAGCGAGAGATAAGCCGGGACAGCCGCACCAGCACCGCCGCTCCTCCCGCGGGATCCCTGCCTTGTGCTTCCATCTCCCGCAGCTCCGCGGGGCCTCCCGAATTGCTCCTCGGCACACGAGGGCCACCTGCATGCACACCCCAGAGCCACCCATGCCAAATTTGCCAACGCATCAATTCCCAAGGAATTACAAAACAGGGGAGCTGCCCCGGCTGAGGTTTACACAGGGTTTAGCGGCTCCATGAGAAATCATGCTCCCTCGCTCTTCCTGCTGCAGGCTCAGGGACTCCTGCAGGTTTTCTCCTTTCTCATATAAATTTATTTTTTTAATTACCTGAATATCTAAGCCAGATGAAAACAGAAAACTTCCTGAACTGATGATGCTTTAAAAATTTGAAGTAGGTCTTACTTGAAATGGTACTGCTTGCATACCATGGCTTGGAGGGGGAAAAAAAAATAGTTGGAAAGAAATGAATTCACAGATAAGTTAAAAAAATGCTAAAGAAAGGAGATGTGAATGCCACCTGAGCCATGAATCTTAGCAGGAGTTATTATTTGCTACTCCAGCTGTAAATAGATCCATCACTGCTTGTTCTTTATTTATTCCCTCTTCATCATTTGTGCTGGACCAATTCTCTTCTTTGTCTCAAGTCTCCCAGATGCCCGTTCATGCTGGTGAGGCATCGTCGTGTGAGCGGGATGGGAAGCTGGTCCCAAACCGCTAAACGTCAAGCAGCAAATAGTCAAAGCAGAGCGTTCACAAGCAAGCCAGAGATGGAAAGTTATTCATCTCAACTAATTGCTGTTTTCAGCTATGTTTGCTGAATTCAGGAATGTATTGTGAGTGATTCAAAAGGGGAAAAAAAAAAAAAAGAAAAGGATTTGCAAGAAATACTATTGACAATGAATAATTCAACTACCTTGAATATGAATGCTCAGTTGCACTTACCTCCCTCTTGGCAACCTTTCATGGCTCTGTGAAAGGAAAGAGGGAACTTGGGACAAGGCACCTCAGCTCCTGGGCAAAGCCCTCCAAAACCCATGGGACGCATGGAGCAGCCCAGGGATGGAGCAGCTCCAGCACTGCCTTCTCCTCCCCAAGAGGAAGTAACAAACCGTGGAAGTGGTGAACCTGCCCCAGGTGCAGGTGCAGAGGGCTCCATGGGTCTGGTGAAGCCCCTTCTGCCAACCCTGGTGCAAGGGTGGGCAACTGGGGGTGCAGTGAGCTCTGATTTCCCCCAGAAAGTCTTGGGTTTACTGCAGATCTTCATGCCACCATCCCCTCGTGCAAGGGGACCTCGTGCATGGCAGCAGGACAATGAAGCAGACCTTCCTTGCAGCATGGCCACTAGCCCCGTCCAGCCCCGCTCTGCATTTTAACTCCCTCTCTCTTGTCCCCAAAAGACCAGGCAGACAAACAGCTTGGGCAGTTGAATCAAGACGCTCACAGGACCAGTGGGGAGGATTTTGGCTTCAGGATCAAGGAAGGGCCAATGGCTGCCTGGGGAGAGGGTATCATTCCCCTCGTTAATGTATAACCCTAATAGCACTCACCTTAGCCATGATTAGATAAGGGAATAGCTTTAATGTGCTGTACAAACCCCAAAGGACACACTCCCGAGTGTGCTTGCACACTCACGCACACACCCCATGGGCACCAGGGTCCCGCTGCCCCACCACCATCCACTTCCCACGCTCCTGCCACCAGCATCAGCCCCAGGGTTGGTCCTACAGCAAATTTGACCAGGGACGATGGGTCCCTGCCACTGCAGTGTCATGGTGGGCACCTGGCCATGCAGCCCCAGGCAGGATGGGGCTCTCATGTCTCCTGCCTAGTGCAGGGGCGAGGAAAGCGTCCTGCATGCCGCGGTGCCACTGGAGAGGAGCAGAGCCCCGCGTGCTTTGCTAAAGGTGCCTCTACAGCCCTGTGCCACGTGCTCTAGGTGGCCCTGCGTGTGCAGGGGGGTTGGACTAGATGATCTCTAGAGGTCCCTTCCAACCTTGAGCATTCTATGATGATGATGATGATGATTTCACGGGCCAAACGCCGTGCTTGGAGCAAAGCGAGTCCCAGGAGATGGGCACAGCCAGCAGGTGCTTGAGCTGCGCTGCTGCTGTTGGGCCAGGCTCCGGTCCTGGCCCGGTGCTGTTTGCATAGCCTTGTCCGCCCATCTGTCTGCACCACGTGCCTCCTGCCACACTCTCTAATGGTGCTTCTGTATTTTCATATGGAAAAGTATTAGGTGTAAAAGCCCCGTTCCTGGTGAGCATCGAAGGAAGGACCTGTCTGAGCAGAACAAAGCTGTTGGGGCTAGGCCCCCCAGCCAAGTGCTTTTAGTGGGTGATAAAACCGCTTCTGAACGAGCAGAGTCTCATTCCAAAGAGGATGAACTCCCTGCACTTCAAAGAAGAGCTGCTACATCACGACTCGCTGTCTGTGCCCAGAAGGAGCTTCAATGGAAACTTCCATCCATCCAGCACGGGTTAGTCCGTGTTATGGATGGAGAAACTGAGGCATGGAGGCAGCTTTGATCCAGAGAGGACCCCAGAGTCAGAGCTGTGGGCTGCAAGCCCTGTTGTGACCCCCCTGGTCAGCTTGAGCCCATGGCCCTGGTACCATTCCCAGGGGGAAATCCTCCACGGCTGCCAGGAGAAAGAGGGAGCAGCTGTCCCGTGACAGGGACACCAATCCCAGGTCACCACGGGTTTTCTCGTAGGACTTGGAAGCACCCGGGCTCGCTGGAGTCAACCTCATGTGGCAGCCAGATGTGCTCCAGTTGTTTCTGGGTGGCAGAGCTGATGTCCCCTCTGCTGAGCGTGGCTGTCCCTGCAGCAGTGCCCGGCCAGAGCTGGCCCAGGCCAGGGCTCGCTGCCTCCATCTCATCTCCACCAAAGCACCCTGAGACCTCATCCCTCCTGCATGCTCTGGGCTGCGTAGCCCCCACTGAGTGTCACCAGGCTGGGTGAAGGCACCGCAGCCTCCCACGTGCCCACAGGATCCGTGTCCCAGGTGGACTGTGGGACATGAACCCGTTGCACCTCTCCCAGGAAGCA
The DNA here is from genome assembly GCF_059628265.1 of Tinamus guttatus. Lineage (NCBI taxonomy): Eukaryota > Metazoa > Chordata > Aves > Tinamiformes > Tinamidae > Tinamus > Tinamus guttatus. The sequence goes on along the minus strand of NW_028289244.1, from coordinate 4,769,627 downwards.
GCAGGGCAGGGAGTCCACCCACCTTCCCAGTCCCTCTCATGGGTCAATGTCCTCAAATGCTCTTGCTCTGCCCAAGGGTGATGGATGAGGCAACTGAGGCACAATGGAGAGGAGCCATGTGGCCCTCCAGGAGCCCCTCCAGCAGGCACGTCACCTTCACGCGATTGCTGTCTGAGATCATTTCCCTACCAACAGGGCGCTGGATTCGGACAACTGTCAGGTACTAAACCTGGCTAGAAGGAACCACGTCTTCCCATCGTGAACTTCTCTCTTTGCAGGGCAGAGGGAGGAGCTGCTGAACAAATGTGCACCCCAAGGACCCCAGTACTCCCCAGCGCCCGGTCCCTGCCAGAGAAACGGGCTGTTTCAGAGCTGTGTGTGTTGGTAGCAAACTCACTGGTGGCAAAACCCCACAGCACCTGAATCATGAGGACCGGGGACTTGTCCAGCACCCTGCGACCTCCCACAGTCCCTGCCTGGCACCAAAGATGCGCATGGAAATGGTACCAATCCCGCAGCCACCACACTAGCAGCAAAACCTGATTTGACTTGAAATATCACCCCTTGAAAATGCTTCTCTTCTACGAAACTGTCCCACTGGCTGTAGAGCCTCCTGTCCAAGGGGGTTTGATCTCTGTGTTTCTCCAAAGCCCAGCGCTTTTGCTGCATGTGGGAGCATGCTCAGCGCACGGACAACGGGAGGGCAGGAGCAGGGAGGTGGCGCAGGGCTCGGCGCAGCCGGATCCGCAGGGCGCAGACCGGCACGAGGGAGCTCGGGCTGGCGCGGAGCCGCCGCGTGCGACGCCCGGGCCGTGCAACCCGGGTCTGCTTCCACGGGGAACATCCCGGGGGCCGCACGGGGAGGGACGCGGCCCCTTATCCTGCCATCGCAGAGCTAACAGCGCTGCGGCCGCGTCCTTGACAGTCCCTGCGGAAGCATCTGCCATTGGCCGGCGGTTTTAAGTGTCCCTCTGCTAATCCCAAGGCATTCGCTGGCCAAGCCCGTCACGTAGGGACCTCCAGAGCTCAAGGGAAGCCCTTTCCACTCAAGGAAAGTCGCGTCTGGAAAACCCCAAAAAGCCTGTGCCTTGGCCAGCAAGCCCAGTGGCTTCGCACATCCCAACAGAGCTGGGTTAATAACTGACGGGGTGAAGACCCATGGTGAGAAAACCCATGGTGAGAAGCACCACAAGGAGAAGCCCCCTGGGGAAGAGCCCCATGCTTTCCCAAACCCTGCCTTTCTGGGGAGGAAACACCCCTCTGGATCATTACAGCAATTCCATTGTTCCCCACAGCTTTTAAGGACCGTATTAGGGATAAAAAGCATAAAGGTGGGAGCTCACTGAAGCTCACGGGCTCCGGCCGCGCGGGCCGGGATCTCGCGCTTTACATAAGCCAGGGGCCCGGGTGAATTTCAAAGTTCAGGTCGCTGCTGCTTCCCGCAGCCTCGCTGAGCTTTTTATAGAGCTGGGGTGCAATTCACAGGGAAGTTTGCAAATGATTGTGAGCGAGGAGGAAGCGCGAGGCTTTGACACTCGGCTCGTGAAGATTTTATGAGCGGCAAAAGAGGTGATTTTTGGGAGCAGAGTGAACCCGGGCTCGGGTCTGCTTAATTCCCGACCCCTGGTGGGATTTTTTCCCCTTTTTCCCACCCATTATCGATAGCCCAGCCGGGTGAAACGCACCTGCTTTTAGCAACAGGTCTTTGCAAGCACTGCTGCTAAAGCCTGGCTCTGTGGTGACTCGCTCAGACTCTTCCCACTGGTTTTCCTTGGGCTCCAGCTTCAATTTGCAGAAACTCCCAACACCCTCATTTTTCCCCACGTAAATTCTCCTCTGGCAGAGGCCCAGCTCTTTCCCCGAACCTTCCCAGCAGCAGCCAACAGCTGCTTATTCGAGGAAAGGCAGCAAAAGAGCCTCAATTTACAGCCCTGTGAAGCACTATGATTTATAGCATTCATAACAAAACTGTTGATATTTATAGCAAAGAAAAAGCCCACGCATTAATTTCCTATTCCCGCGGTGGCGAGATGGGCATTCAATCTATCCAGCCCGATTAATGTCCAGCTTACTGATGGCAATAATAAAATTCATTGAAGAATTTCCTCCTTATCTCTGTCAGACCCATCTCTGCCCTGCTCGCCTTCAGGCTTAACAGAGAAAACGTCTAAAGCATTTTTTTTTTTAAGGAGGGCTGGAAAACATATGGGATTTTCATTCCTCCAGCATCCTGAGGATGCATCAAAGTGCCCAGTGCTCCAATAAACCCGAGGGGAATTTTGCTACCAATGGGGCTGTTTCCCACCACCTCCCAGCACATGGTCCCACCATGGCCCAATCCTGCAGCCCTCGGATGCTCTAATCCACCAGGGACCGGGGCCAGGCACGTGGCCGGAGCGAGGCCCAGCTCTGCTCAGGGGCCGTGCGTGAGGCTGCAATGGCTGCTTTATTTGTCCCTTTGTATGCATTTAATCTAAGAGATACAAAGTGCACCGCTAATGGTGTTTTTGCACAATTAAATCAATCTGACTGTCACATAACTCAATCAGGGGCACTTTCAACCCCCTGCTCTGTCTCAGTCCCACTGCCGACTGCAAAACCGTCCCCTCAAGTCTCTCCCATGTTCCAAGGAGCTGGGAGGTTTGGACCCGCCGAACCTGCAGGAACGCCAGCTCGGGAAGCTCGCGCCTGCCTTCCTGCCACAGGATCATCCGCAGGAGATTCTGCCCCCGAATTGTCCCCAGGAGATCCCATTGCAGCTTCGTGCCCATGCACAGGGCCGCTCATGCAGCGAGCTCGGCCCGGCCGTGCTCTGCTGTCCTCGCTGGGGCGCAGGGGACATGAAAGGGCGCAGGCGGCGGCACAAAGGGGCAGCCGGAGCCGGCACCTCCGCGGCTGCCAAAGGAGCCGGCTCCATCTCCATGACAAAGCAAAGCCCTTGTCAATTTGGGCTGGCCCCAAGGGGGACCTGCCCACCGCCTTTGAAGTGGGCAGGGGGCTCTGGTGGCCCAGACACTTCCACTTCCCCCCCAGGTCAGGAGTTCAGCGGGGCAGGACCCCGGGGACAGCAGGGACAGGACCCCGGGGACAGCAGGGACAGCTCCCAGGGGACAGCGAGCAGGACCCCAGGAGAGCAGGACAAGGCCTGGAGGACAGTGGGGACAGGAGCTGGGGACAAGGAGGACCAGACCCAGGGGGACTGGAGCTAGGGGGCATTGAAGACAGGACCGGGGAACAGAACAGGGGACAGGCAGGAGGACAGCAGGGACAGGACAGCAGGAACAGCACCCAGGGAACAGCAGCATCTGTGCGACAGCAGAGCAAGACCTGGCGAGCAGTGAGGACATGAGTTGGGGGACATCAGGGACAGAACCCAAGGAAAGGAGGGACAGGACCCAGGGACAGTACAGCAGGACCCAGGGGACAGTAGGGCAGACCTGGGGGACAGCAGGCCGCAGGCAGCACAGAGATAAGCATGGGATCGGTGCCACCACCCCTGCATCGCACGGCACCCACCCTGCCCCATGGCCACACCAGACACTAAGCCCAGCAGCCAGCGGGAAGAGAGGCCGATGCGCAGGCCGCGATTCCCAGGAAAGCCCTTGGTGCCCCGCGCGGGTCCCTACCGTTGCTGCTGGTGCTGGGAATGCTGCGCCGCATCCACTCGTAGGGCGTGCGCCGCTGCGACGTGGGCGAGAGCGGCGGCACCGCGCTGCTCATGGGGGGCGGCAGCAGCCCCGAGCCCGGCGCCTGCATGGGGTTAAAATCCGGGGCGCTGAAGCCGAACTGCGCCGGGGCGGCGGCGGACGAGGCGGCGGCGGCGGCGCTGCCGTACGCGTGCCAGTCCTCCTTGGCAGGGGTGTAGGGAGAGCCCCAGGCGCCCGCGGGCTGCCCGTGGTGCGGGTCGCTGTTGATGCCCGGCACGTGGTGGTAGCCGGCGAAGTCCGAGTACTGGGGCGGCCCCGGCACGTAGTTCTGGGGGTTGAGGTTGAGGCTGGGGTGCCGCACGGGGCTGGGGTACATGTTGGCGTCCTTATCCAGAAGATAGCCCAGGTACATCTTGGGCGCCCGGCCCCGCGCGCATGCTGCGCCCACGCCGGCTGCGGGCCCCTCCGTCCGTCCGTCCGTCCGCCCGCCCGCCCCGCGCTCACCTGGGCGCCTTGGGGAGCTGCGTCCCACGGGCCAGGCGCCTCCCTGCCCCAAGGCTTTTATTGGGCCCAACCTCTCGCAGCATTTGCATTGAAAGGCAGGCTTGCATTTCAAAGTGCAGGAACCCCGGCGGCGGCGGGGACGAATTCGAGCCTATCCCGCGGACCCCGCGCCGGGGGTGGCCGGGGAGACCTGCACCTGGCCAAGGCCACGGGCAGCACTGGGGGGATGATGATGAGCAGGCCACAACTGGACCCTTTGGTGCTGCCTGGCTTTGGGGATGGTAACGTGCACCCAGGGGTGCCCATGAAGACCCACCGAGGGTGCCCATATGGTCGCAGGGAGTCTCACCTACACGGGGGAGCTGGCGCTGAGTCCCCCATGTCTGAACCCGTCAGGGGATGGGGGACAAGCTGGGCCGCTCTCAGTGCTGGCCCCGTCATCCACGTTGGGGACACCGAGCCCTGGTGCTGGGCCGGAGCTTTCCCGCTCCGGGTGGCAGCAGCCACCTGATGCAAAAGCGGGAAGGGAACCCCCGGGACCCCACTGGGGAGGTAACGCGCTTTCCCTGCTAGAAACAGGAGAGGGACTTTGCCCGCCCAGGAAGAGCCTGGGATTTAATAATAAAAACAAGGAAAAATGAAGAAAATAATTTTTTTAAAAAAGGCCGGAAATAAAGGATTTGGGATGAAGCCAATCCCGAAAGAAGAAACCAAGGGAAGGCCGACGTGCAGAGCATTTCCTGGTCACACTGATGCACCTGGGAACTGCTCTCCTTCCATGTCACGTTGACTCCCAGGCTTGCAGGGCCACAATGAAATGCCTGGGAAGCCTGCGGGGCTCAGAGCATTTTGGGCACAACCATTTCTCGCCTGTTCACCCCTGCCGCGGTCCCTGGGGACCAGCCCTGGTCCCTGGGGTGGGATGGGAGCATCCCGCAGAGCCCCGTTTGCTCACGGCAGCCTTTGCAGCCAGGACAGAGCCGGGTGATTCCCAGCCTGGCTCCAAAGCGTCTCCCGTCTGCAGCAGGGCAGCACCTCAACCCGCTCCCATGCAGCCCCGTCGTGTTGCTCCAGGCTGAGAGGAGGCTGAAATTCTGCCCGGTTTTGGGGGCACATGGCTGGGGCACCCTGCTCGCCCCTCCGTGAGGTCCCCCATGCGACGTGAAGCCTGGCAGAGGGAATCCCTCGTCACCCCGTGCCCACACCACCCCACAGCCCAGTTGATGTCTCCTGTAATTCCCTTGGTTCTTTCCCAAGGTCTCCCTAGAGCAGCAACTTTGTTTAAACAATAACACCAAGGCCTTCTTCCTCCTTCTCCTCCCTCTGCCTGCAAAAGTGCCCAAGGTTGGGAAGCAGAAAAGCAGATGGGGGAAGAAATCCCTGCAGAAGACATCGGGATGTGCGAAGGCGTTCGAGGGGCTGCTCTGGCCGTTCTGCTGGGGAAAAGCCCGGCCAGGAGCACCTCACAGGTCAGTGCGCGGCTGCCCCGGCTCCGCACTGATTTCTCCATTTGGGAATAATGAGGCAGCTCAACCTCCTCACCCACTCCGAGATGTCCAGCCTCAACCCCATCCTGGGCAACCCCTTTGCCCTGACCATTCCCGGGGCTGGAGGGAGCATCGGACACGGCTTTCCTGGCTCCACGGGGTTCGGTGCTGCTATCCGTGAGCGAGTGATGCCATCTCCTGGAAGCCGTTGGGCCGGGGAGGGCAGGGCTGGCAGGTCCCCAGGGCCGGGTGACACGTCACACGCAGCAGGTCTGACACTGGGGACAGCAGCACCGCGAGGGAATTGTCTGCAGTGGGGAACGGTGCCCAGCTCAGCCCAGCAGCCGTGGGAGCAAAAGAAACGGAGCCAGGAGGATGGACCTGCCATGGGCCTAGGCCAGGAGGAGCATCCAGGGCTGGGGAACCTCTCAAGCTTTGGGACAGAGTTTGGGAGAGTTTTGTAGCGTGGCACCCGCAGGGTGACATTAAAGGTGCTGCTCTCCAAAGAGCCGGGCAAGGGTTGGGGTAGCTCAAACCACCCTGCTCCTGATGCCCTTTCCCAGGACATTCGCCAGGTCCAAGAGGACGGGAACGACCTTCCCGGCAAAATGCAAGAGCGACAACCCCGGGCACCAGCTGCAAGAGGGGCCGGCGCGTCCCGTGGTGCAGCGGGTGCAATTGCTTCCACCGGGGCGCAGGGCCAGGCGCCCGGCGGACCCCACGGCAGCGCCCACGGCGGGAGCGAGCTGGCGCGGGGCACGCACAGGGTTAACGCGGCCCGTGTTAAGTGGCTGCAGATGTGTGGGAAAGTCTGGGGCGAGCGGCCGGCACCACGATTAGTATTCACCCTGGAGCCCGCGCCGCCTCCCGAGCACATTTAATAGCAGGGCCCATCGCGGGGGCGAGCGGGAGCGCGTGGGACGGGGGCGGAAAGGCCCCGTGCTGGGGACAGGGCGCTGGGCTGGCGTCACCGCAGCCGATGGAGCAGCTCTGCAGCGCTGGGGGCCCGTGCGGATCCATCCTGCGGCACTGCAGCCTGGCATGGCCCGGGAATGGTGCTTAACCCACACAACAGCAAAGCCCCAGGCAGCCAGGCCCTGCCTAGCGTAGCCCTTTGGAAGAAAGCTTTGGAAAAGGCTGGAAGAAGCATCCGTGCTGCTCTCCCGGGAGCTGGATGCTTCAGGAAGATGTTCTGGCAGCTGCCACGATCAATGGCTTGCCCAGATGTTCCCCCTTGCTCCCCGGCACCCGCCACCTCTCTCTTGTGGTCTGAGGTTCAACACCACATCAGAGCAGGGCGCAAATTCCTGGGTCGACTTTCCACCAAGAGAGGCTTGGAGGAATTGCAGCCTTGGGGGGAATCCGGACCCACGGCTGCCTGCAGAGGAGCAGGAGGCTGCTCTCTTCCTCCTCTTCCTCACCTGCCCCTCGCCTGCCAGCACAGGAGTCCTGCTCCCCGGGACGCAGAACTGCTCTTCTCTGCCTCGGCCCAAGCTTTTCTTAGGTCCCAGATCCACTTGCAGTGGGGGCAGGAGGCTGGGATGCAATTTTGATCCCGGCGTTGCAATCCAAACACTCCAGAGCATCCCTGTCCCCGCGTCTGCTTTGTGCACCTGAAGAGTGGCCCTGTCCCAAGCACTCGAGCCACTTATCTGAGGTTGCCCCAGGCTCAAACCTCATCCCGAGGGGCTCTGGCAGCCCCCGCTGCAGCCGCCCGGCTCCGGGGGAGTCGCTACGTCCTGCGCTTGGTCACGAGTGGGTGGCGAAAATAGAGCAGAGCGGCGCACGGTGGGAGCGGGTAGGTGACAGCCCCTGCCCACGCCGTGTCCCCGCGGCGCTGCCGCTTCCTCCGAGCTGCCCTTTCCCAGGAGCTGCGCTAACCCCGGCGCGCTCTGTTCCCAAACGGACGCCCGGGCCCGCACGCTCGCAGCGGCCGCTGCTTCCCGGGATGCTGCCGGCTCTCCGGGTATCCCGAAACAAGAGCCCTCAAACTCCATCTGAGCAAAGGGCTTTGCTCGCCCGGCTTGTCCTCACCCCTGGCCTGGGGGCACAGGGAGGAGAGGGCGGCTGGTGACAGGGCTGGGGTTCACATTCCAGGAGCTTGGAGCTCGTATTCCTTCTCGCTGCTCCATGCCAGGCTGCGTGGCCTTGGGCTCCAGTCAATCCCCTCACAGGGGCTGCTCCCAGGACCCAGGAAGCAGCTTGCAGCCCAAACAGGACCCTGGTGAAAGAGGACACGGGATGGCCAGGAAAGACGGCGCCGACGCATTCTCCCGTGGAAGCAGCCACGTCCCACCACGCCGGAGCAGGGCTGCAGCAAAGCGTTGCTCTGCAGAGCTCTTCCCACCCACACGGCCCCGTGCAGGGACCCGTCAGACACGGCTCCGTCCCTTGGGGAAAGTGCCGGGAACAGCCATGTGCAGCGCACGCCGCTCTCCGGCCTGCGCCCCGCATGAGCCCACGCTCGCGCGCTCAGCTCTGCAGGGCAGACGCTGCCACGCGCTGCGGGGCCATCGCGTCCCTTGTCCAGGGCTTCCATGCAGTCCAACCATGGACCCGGCAGGACTCAGCAGGACTTGACACCTCTGCTTTGCCCAGCCTCATGCCGCAGCCCTGGGAGCCCAGCACAGAGCCCTGTCCCCATCCTTAGAAACATCGCTCCAGCATCTTTCCTCATCCCCACCATCCCTCTGCATATCTCCTGCCTGGGCTGCACAGGGAACAGCATCTTTTGCCCCACGCTCCTCACTCGGGGCTTCCCGCAGGCCCGGCCCTCGCTTCCCTTTACCATGGCCAGACGAGAGTCTGGAGCAAGACGCTCCCGCTTTGCATTTTCATCAGTGAATAGAGAAACATAGAGATAACCGGAGATAAGGGTCGGTCTCGCATGGTGAATCATTAGACTCTGCCGTGCACGTTTCGACCTTGCGGAGCCAGAGGAGATGATGCTGCCCAGCAAACCAGTCCCCAGGCTCCAGCAGCATGGGCTTTATGGGAAGGGTTTGAGGTTTTCCTTGGAAGAGGGAGAAGGAAATGGAGAAGCACATCATCTCAGGGGAGCCTTCTCTTGACAGCTCATGGCATTTTCTCTGCATTTATTTTCTGGAGTCAGATTAAGGCATAAGCCCAAGGGAGAAACCGAGGCAAGAAGTGACATTCCAGAGACAGAGCCCATCCAGATAGTTTCTGACCCCAGTTTTGCTGGCAAAGCAAATGGCACCATGCTCCTCGCGGACCAGTAACGCTTTATCTATTCAGAGACTCACAAAATTTACCCAAATGCACCCAAAGAGGTGCAAAGCGCATCCATTACCCCACTCCCGAGCTCTTACGGGCCCTCGGGCATCGCTGCGTGCAGGTCCCGGGGCGCCGCGCGCGGGTTAAGCGCATTGGCGGCCCCCGAGCGCGGCGCGGCCGGGAGGCGTCCGCGGGGAGCGCGCGGAGTCAGCGCCGCACAGGCCGGCTTTAATAAAAACATGAGTCAGCTGCTGGCGTGGGCAGCGGATTTTCTAAACATCCCCTCATATCCTGAGAAAGGAGCAAGGGGGGAGAGAGAGAAAAAAAAAAAAAGGCGGGGGGGCTTGAGGGGAAAAAAAAAGAGAGAAAAAGAAAACAGGGGAAAAGGCCAGAATTGAAAGCAGACCCAGGGAGAGGGCAGCTCCCCTCCCTCGGATTTAAGGAGGCCACGGCCGGCTCTTCGGGCTGCTTTTGTCTCCCGTTAGCTGTCCCACCTCCCCCGCTCCGCCATCGCCTGCTGCGGCGACACCCCCTCTCTTCGCAGCCCCTTCGGCCTTCCTCCTTTTTCCCCCTCTCTCCTTTTCCCTTTTTCTCCCCGCGCCGCGCTCGCCCGCCGGGCGCTAATCGAAAGTTTGGCTCCGCGAGCGCTCCCGGCCGGAGGGTGGAGGGAACCGGCCGGCACAGGAGGAAGTCGGCGGCCGCCAGCTCCTCATTGGAGCGGGAGCCTCCCCCTTTCCCCCCCTCCCGCCATCCCGGCTATTTATCCCCGCACACGCGCGCGTGGAAACACCCCCCCCGCTCCGCACCGGGACCCCCGGAGCCTCCATACGGGCCGGGGGCTGCGCAGGGATGCGCTAGCGGAGCCGGCCCTTGGCTGCAGCCCAGCCCTGGCACAGCCTCTCCTGGCCCTTTTTTTCCCCCCTTTCCTCCCCCTTTTACGTCTTCCCTTCCCTCTCTTTCTCCTTTAAGTGGAAAAGCCTTGCCAGCTGGGGAAGGCGGTGGATAAGGAGAGCGGCGGCGGCGGAGAGCAAGGCATTCCCAGCGCGCCGGGGACACGGGGCTCTGGCGCTCGCCCGCTGCAGCCCCTGCACCAGGTAAGTCCCGCTCAGGCCCAGGTGTCACATCGGGACACCCGGAGCACGGGAAGCAGCACAGGCCCCCAGTGCCCCTGTGGCCTCTGCGCCAAGCCAGCTTGGTGCAGCCTCCCGGGGGAAAAGCCATCCCATGGGAAAAGCCGAGCGGTTGGCTCGTGCCAAGGGGGTGCTGCAGGGCAGGAGCACGGGGACCCCTCACTGCAGAGGATCGTGACTCCCCCTGCACCCCATCCCAGTGTGTGCTGCTGGCAGGAGGTCCCGTGGTGTCATCCCCAGGCTATCGGAGAGCCAGGATGCCCCTGGGAAGGGGCTGGTGCCTGTCGCAGCGAGGTGGCTCTTGGAGCCTTATCCGAGTCACCCGCGTCCCTCTGTGTGGCTCCGAGGTGGCTGCAGAAGGCCGACGTGGGGACGGGCACTCTTGCTGAGTTAGGAGATGCTCGTGGCAGCGCTTTGATTCATGTCCCCTTCTTGGTTTGGTGCCCTGCCCTGCCTGGGCACTGCAGGGTTGCTGGAGCTTTAACCATCCGGCACAGCCGCGGGTGTCCCTAAATGCTCCCAGGGACGTGCCGCTTCTGTCGCCGATCCTTGGCTGGATTTCTGTCCCTGTGGGCCAGGCTGGCCTTGGAGATAGACGTCTGCAACCCTGGCACTTGCACAGGGGATTTTGGGGGGCAGGAGGCTGCGTGTGGGGCTCCCTTGGCAGCAGGAGGGTTTCAAAGCAGCACTCGGGGTGCAGGGGACATCGTGTCACCCCGTTGCTGTCCCAGAGCAGCTGGGGCTTCTGCTCCAGCATCTGGCAGGCAGCGAAGGCAGCAGCTGCTGGAAGGCCAGTGGCAGGGCTCGGCATGCAAACCCCGTTGGCGGGGTCTTGGCAAGCTCTAATCTTTAGGATGTTCCTCCCTACATGATGAGGGCTAAGAAAATCTCCCCCAGCCGTGTCCTCCCTCTGGCTGCACTGTGCATCCCATGCTCCGGGACAGTGACACATTTCCTTTCAGGGTATGGCCCTGTGTGGCACAAGGAACACGCCAGGCGTGTTTTGGTGATGGAGCAACCAGGGCTGGCACCTTCCCTGGAAACACTTCTGATGGGAGCTCAAAGCTGCTCCTTGATGATGCTGCTACCCTGGCATGGGTGGCTGGTGGCCCGTGCTGCCACCCTTGTCCTGGGACAGTATCCCCAGGCCAGGAAGCACCTCCAAGGTGGTCAGTGCATCAAGAGGGGTTGGTGTTCAGGAGAAGCCACAGCAAGCCATGTGCAGCATGCAATTCTTCCTTCCCCTAAAACCCTCCTTCCAGCTCAGAAGGATGGAGCTGAGGCCATAGCCACCTCGATACCTGTCCCTGGCCCTACCGGTGTTCTGCAAGGGAAGCACGGCCCAAACAGCAGGACAGCGGAGGCACAACCCATTGCTGCACTGCAGCCAGGGGGCTTAGCAAGGGCTTGTTGTCAAATGTGGGGTCCACAGGGTCCGTCCTGGGCTTGGTTTTATGCAGTGTTGGCTGGTGGAGGAGAGCTCCAGATGATCCCCATGAGCTCACGGAGGGAGCCTGGCATCAAGAAGGCAAAAAGAGCTGGGACAACATGCTGTGTTTTGGAAGGAAGCTCTAAAAGTCCGTGCATGGTGTCGGGAGGTACCTGCCTTGTGGAGGAGCAATGCGGGACCAGCCGCTGGAGCTCCAGCAAAGATGTGTCCAAACCGGGAAGGTTTGGGCAATGCAGCATGGTGGCATGGGCAGAAAAGGGTGCCAGGGGGCTGGAAGCAGGGTCCACAGGGCAGAGGAGTCACCGGGCACTGGGGAGACCAGGCATGCCGTCCTGGAGCACGTGAAAGGGCACTGCAGAGAAGAAAAGTTCTCTTTTAGGGAAAAGTTGTGCAGGGTTAAAGACAAGGAGCCCCAGAGCCATCAGCACTGATGGTTTCCCAGCCCGGTTGGGCAGCATCTGGCTCGGGAGGATGCGGTGTGGAGCACAACGGGGATGTGATGGTCTCCCCTGCAGTCTCGCTGTTCGTGGCCCTATGACAGGGTGTTCAGCACGTTCAGAACAGCTCTGCTATGCAGGAAAGGGCACGGAGTCCTCCTGCAGCCCTGCCAGGGCGTGTGGAAACTCTCCTGCAAGGCAGCTGGGCAAAGCAGGGGTTTGGAAACTGCTCCTGGCCGGTGCCACGTGAGAGGAGACTGCACTGGGCGGCCATAGGGCCACCCTCGAGACGGAGCAATTGGGGTGCCGGTGTCGGGGGGCCTGTGCAGGCCGTGTCCTGGGCCTGCCAGGGCTCCTGAGCTCTCTCCTGATGCCGGAGATCCGGTGTCCCATGGCCATGGCCAGCCGGGCGCTGCACAAGGCGCAGGGCAGCGCGGTCCAGGCTGGCAGGAGCATCCTGGGGCAGGATGCGGGGCCGAGTGCTGAAGCCTCGGGAAAGCAGCCCCCCATCGAGGGAACGCAAGGGGATCCTATAAACCGCTTGTTGTTTCCTATGGGGCTGGAGCCGCTCCAGAAGGCTCCTTCCGCTCTGCCAGGCAAATTGGACATAACGAGGCTTGTTTTGGGGATGGTTGTTTCCCTTCCTCCCCTCCCTGGGTGCCTAATTAGGCTCTCAGAGTCCAGCACCGCTCCGGCTCCTCCGCTCCCGGCGGCGATGCCGCGGTGCTCTCCGGGAGACGCGTGGGATGCGGATCTAGATAGGGAGGCCGAGCACAGCACGACGTGCCAGCTGTCCCACCCTGGGCCTCGGTGTCCCCAGGCTTCCAGTGCAAGCCCTGCTGCCCAGGACGGTGGCACAGGGTGGCTCATGGGGCACTTACACAGCCCGGGATGGATGCATGGGCTGCAGGCTGCTGGATAGCCCCTGCTTATGTCCCCTCTGCTCCCCCTGTGCTGCCACTCACTTGGGGGCCCGAAGGTGAAAAGGAAGGGCTATAGGAAAAGGCTGCACAGGGAGGGAACCTTTTGCAAGGGGCTGTGGAAAGGTTGTTGCCAAAGGCCTGGAATTTGCTCAGTGTAAAGGGCCTTGTGCAAGCAGTGGCCGGCTTGTGGGCTCCCAGGCTCGCAACTATCCGGCCATCCGCACCCGAGGGGCGAAGGGGTCGCAGGTTGCAGCAAGGGGCAGGAGCAGAAATGGGGCAGGGTTGGAGCGCGCCAGCACAAACAGGGCTTTGCACTGCAGACAGCGGGAGCACCGTCCTCCTGCTAAGGAAAGGTCCCCCATCCCCATGCACAGGATCTGGGTTGGCTTCGCTCCCAGCGGGGCTGGGACAGGGTGACAAGGAGCTCCCCCAGCCCCAGCATGGATAGGCTGCCCCTCCACATGGTCCCCATCCTGCTGGGCCCTGCGCGCCGGGCGCTCTGCCTGCCCTTTCCTGGCCCGTCTTCCACGCCGGAGAAGCTGTGACTGAAATCTTAATGCTACCGAGACACGGTAATTGGCACCAATTAAATTGCTACATTCATGTTTGAATTGCTTTAACTGGCGAGACACACTGTCTTATTTATACAAAAAAGATATGTTTGCTTGTGGGTTTGTCTGAACTGGGGCCAGGGGAAAAAAAGCCACTTCGAGTGCGCCGCTCTGAGAGCGCATTCTGCGCTTGCAAACGGGAAGCTACCTCGGTTGCAGGATTCTCCTTGCAAATGGCTGTGGGGCAGACAGCTCCGGTCCCCTCGGAGCCGGCAGAGAGGCAAATTCCTCCTGCAAAGCCTGGGGCACTTTGCCCCACAGTTTTCACACCACAATACATCCGAAAGGCAAAAATCTTTGGATGTCCCTGGCTCCTTATCCCATTATCAAGTTGTTTTGGAAAAATGGGACCCAATCTCCAAAACCAACATCCCTCCTGGCCTCCTGTCCCAGTTTACTGCCCTTTCCCAATGCGCCCAGCTCCCTGCCCTGCTCCTTGCTGACCGCAGCTAATCCTGGCCACGAGAGGAAAACCCCCATGGCAAAGCGATTACGCTCGGCTCCCTTGCAGGCAGCCCAGGAAAGGAGCCCAAACGCATCCGTGCGGATCGTTTCCCTCCTCCCTGGCAGTGCCTTTCGGCCCTGCGTTCTGCTGAAGTTTTTCCAATCAGGACCAGATTGCTGCCGCACACGGGAATGGTGCAGGCAGCCCCAAAACGCCACCGGATCCCACGGCTTTGCCAAGCTCCCGCGTCCTCTCCAGGGCGAAGCTGGAAGCACAGGGAGGAAGGAGTTGGAGAGGGCTCCAGTGTCTCTCCCTGTCCCTTGCAATGGGTGATTAGTGGTTAATTAGAGTCAGCTGGGCCCTTTGGCCCCTCTGCGGCCTGTGCCCCGTGGCAGCAGCGCGCGGGGCAGGAGAGGGGACACCGATGTGCCGGGGGCTGCTTTCCTCCTGGTACCTCCCTTATTAATCACTTCCCTCTAATTAATAAGGGAAGTCCGGTCATGGCTCCTTGGCCTTCACGGCACAAGTGAGGAAACTCCCGGGGCTCCGGTGCAGTCGCTGGGATGGCACCGGGCACAGCGAGCGGCACGGGGAGGCCGGATGCTCCGCAGGATGCAGCCAGCCCCGGCATCCCCGCAGGCAGAGCGGGACGGCGAGGCCGCTCTTCCCAACGCCCCCGGCCCCCTCGTACAGGGTTTTTCCCACAGCTCCGGCCAAGCCAGCGAGCTCCCGGGAGCGAGCGCCGTTCCCGGGGCCTGGCCTTTCTCCTGGAAGCGGAAGCGGGGGAGCATGCGCGGCCGGCGGGGCGATGGATACCGGCACTGGGGGCTGGCGGTTTATTTATAACGCTGGCACCTCTCCAAACAGATGTTTCATTTTATTTTGAGCTTGCACTCAGTAGGTCACTCGTTTCCTCTGTCTCCCCTGGGCTTAAGAGGGGAGGCAAGGGGGAGGAATTAGGGGTGAGAGAGCGGCGCTCTGCTCGGTCCCATGGCTCCCCGTGCGCTCGTCGCACACGATGCCGAGTTCACGCAGCAGGACGCGGCTGGCAGCCCCACTGCACCCAGCACAGACCCACTCAGGGCTCAGCATCCTTCCTATCAGCCTCCCACTCTGGAATCACAGCCCTGGTTTTTGGCTTGCTGGCAGAGCTTGGGAGCATGAGGGCACTAACTTTGCTAACTTGCACCTTGCTGGCTCCTGCGACAGCTCTGCATGGGGTTGCCCCCCTTCCAGATTCCCTGCGGCTGCTGGGAGCAGCCAGGAGGGATGGAGACGCCGTTCCTCTGGCTTGGGAAATGTGGTGCCAGCACTCGTGTATTCCAGGTGTCTGCAGGCGATGCGCAGCGCGGGCGGGATGCGGCCAGGAGCGGGATGAGGATCCGCCTCCTCCAGGGCACCGTGTCCGGGCACAGGGCCGCCCTGCTCCCGCAGTCGGTCCCAAACCCGCGGCAGGGTCCGGCCGGGAAGTCGCTGGGATCGCGGGCACGGCCGGTTTGAGCATGGGCTGCCCCGGGACAGCGGCTGCCCCTGCTTGGAGCATCGCCCACGGGGCCTGGCCCACACCGGGGACATGTGGTTGTGGTTTTGAGCGCTTCTTCACAGCCAGCAGCTCACAGAGCTCTGGCAAAACCACTCGGAGGACGCGGGACGGTGCCTGTGATGTTGCCTGAGTGGGGCTGAGGAGCAGAGTTTGCAAAATCTCACCTGCACGGGGGTTATAAAAGAGAACCAGGACCATGCACAGTGCATGTGGGCTCCGAGTGTCCCCACGGGGGACGAAGCACCAGGACCCCCTCGCCCTGGCGGGCAGGAGCACCAGGGGGACGGGGCCGCACATCCCGGGCAGGGAATGTCCTGCTGGAGCGCGGAGGCTCCCAGCCCCTCCGCTGCTCAGCCTGGTTTCACGTTTCCTACCTCTGCCTTTTATCATCAGCTGTTTAGGGGCTGGGGACGGGGAGCCCCCACGTGCGCGCGCTGCCTAATTCCAGCCATGTGCTGGGAAAAAGAAAAAGGGCTCTGTGATGATCATCTGGCCTGTGAGTAAAGGCGGTGTCATGGGAGCCGAGGGACCCCAGAGGAGAGATGTTGCAACTCCGGACGCTTCCAGCCAAGGAGAAAAAAAAAGGAAAGAAAGAAAGAAAGAAAACACTCAGATTTATTTAGATTAAAGGGTGGGAAAGAAGCAGTCGCAGAAGCAGGGGGGAGGGTGGCAGAGGGAAGCAGGACCAGCCAGCACGTTTCCCTGCCAGACGAGCAGGGTTTGGGTTTCAGGGCTGCCAACCGTCCATCGGGGAGCTCCTGCCTTCGTGAGCGGGACCCCGGGCCGGGAGAAGCCCTCGATCCCTGGCTGAGAGCGGCATCGATCACAGGATCCGTGTGGGGCTTCCTTACTGCGCGCGGGCACCCATGATCTCACTTAATGACTCAGATGCGTTTAGACAAAGAAGAAATAAAGTATATTTTTCTTCCCGCTAATTTGCACCAGATGTCCCTGGCCGGCTTGGCAGGACCCCGCGGCCGGCGAGGATTGTGGGAGCGCCGGGAATCGCAGCCCGGCCGGGGCTGTGCGGAGGGCGAGGGGGGACCGGGAGAGCTCAAAATAGAAAGCGAGGGGCAGGGAAAGGGATCGGGGCTCTGTGAGGAGCCTGGCGCTGCTTCCCTGTTTTGCGTTGCTGCCGCTCTGCTGATGGCTCGAGTGGTTTTGGGGAGATGCAAAAAAAATGCAATTGATGGATGCTCGAGTCGTAGGCGGTAAATGCGAAGGGGCTCCTCGGCGTTGATCTCCGTTCGTTCAGGGCTCCCCTGGCTTCTGTTGAGCTGCAAAGGGACCCGTCCCATGTGGGCCGGTGCTTTGGGAGGGACATCGCTCTGTGCTGCTGGCGCCAGTGGCGTTCGTCATGTAGAGGTACCCAGCTGGGGGCACCGGGGCTGCGACCAAGAGCTGAGGGCAGGAGACTCGGATGCATGGTGGGACACGCCAAGCAATGTCCAAGTGAGCTCCTGCCTTGTCACCCTGCAGAATTCAATCCCACAAAATGTATTTTGGGTTTAGCAAAGATATTGCTGATTTAGGAGCATCCTTAGACAAGAGGTTTGGGGCAGCTCAGACACCTTAGCAAGGCCCTGCGGAATGGGGAGCAGAGATGGCTGATGAAATCAGGCCTGCCTGAAGGAAGGGGGATGTGGCTATTTGTTGTATCACCAATTGTTGGCTTCATCCCACCCTGCTGCAGAAATTCCTGCTCATCAGCCAAGGAGGCATCGCTGGCAGCAGGAAGGGGGCTGCGGGAGGGAAGATGGAGAAGCAGAGGCACCGATGGGGTTGGGGGACAGGAGAAACAGGACCGAGCTGCTCTGCAGAAGCTGCAAAGTCACGAGACCGGGAATC
Source organism: Tinamus guttatus (assembly GCF_059628265.1). Classification (NCBI taxonomy): domain Eukaryota; kingdom Metazoa; phylum Chordata; class Aves; order Tinamiformes; family Tinamidae; genus Tinamus; species Tinamus guttatus. Next base: position 4,752,365 of record NW_028289244.1, on the reverse strand, counting down.
CCAACACTTTCCTTTCCATGAGCACGGAGCAGGCTGGGAAACCCAGACACCCAAGAGCTGCCTCCTTCCTGGGAGCACAACGCGGCCGCGGGAGCCGCGAGCTCCCACCGCCCGTGTCCCCGTCACGGCGATTAAAGCCAGGAGATAGGGACGGACAAGGCGGCTTCGTCCCCCGGCAGGGACCGGCCACCCGTGTCCGGGCTGGCCCCAGCAGGGCGCAGCCGCCCGGTCCTTGCGCGGGGCCTCCGCGCCTGCCGACCTCCCGTCCCCTCCGCCGGCCAAATTCCTCTTTTAGAATAATAAACAGTCCCGCTGCTGGCCCTGCCGGGCTGCGGCCGCTCTGCCCTCGCGTCACGGCGCTGGGGGGTCCGGGTCTGCGCTTGGGACCGCGGCGGGGAGGAGAGGGGCCCCCGCGCGGGGATGGGGACGCAGGATGTTGGAGGCTGCGAGGCGGGAGGCAGCCACGGGGCTCCATTGAAAGCCCCAGCAGTGGCTTTGCTAGGGGCACCTTGTCACTCTGCGGCTGAGGTTGAGGAGGACAAGGAGAATTACTCTCAAGGCTGGCAGGGACACGGGTGCCTTTGTGTCCCTGTGTATAAGGAGGTTTGCGCTGCTTAGCTCTGGGCAAGGGGCTCCGGAGGGGGCTGTGGAAGTGGGGAGCGATCCCATCCCTGTGCCCGTCCTGGCGCAGCCTGTGGGAGATGCCAGCGCCTGCTCCGAGGTGGGCAGAGCCCGGCATCTCCATGTGCAGACAGACAAGGGAGGTCACTGCTCCGCACGGGATGCTGCCACCCTCCCACTCTGCTCTCGCAGAGAAATGCATTCCTGCAGAGCCAGCGGTTTTATTAACACCAGCTATGAACACAGCACAGAGAGGCAGGCAGAGGCGGGATGCAGACGTGCAGAGCCCGGCACCGAAATGCAGCACCTGCCTGCGACAAGGCTAACGGGAGCAGGCGCAGAGCTGGAGCCTGAGCACTGGCTGGGAATGCGCTCACTGCTGGAAGGCAGAGACTCGGGATGGGCCACACAGCCAGCCTGGTGCATGGGAACACGGAAAGGAGATGATTCCGCTCGTCCTTGCAGCCTTGGACATTGGATATTGGCGAATCATGCACCTCTGAAAGGTGCGTGGGGACAGCACTGTCCCCATGGCATTGTCCTGGCGGGATTAGGTGTCCATCCCCCTGCAGGCGGTGGGTTTGGCGGGCAGGAGCAGCAAGGCCACTTCATCCTGCCCAGCCCCAGCAGCGCGCTCATCCCCCCGGCAAACGCGGCAGGAGGCACGGAGGGGTTTTCTGGAAGGAGAGCAGGAAGATGCTGAATAAGCTGGAGAGCTGGAAGAGTTTGCTGGTAGATCAGCCTTCCCCAAGCCAAAGCGAGAGAATAATAAAAACATCTGACGAGCGCACGTCATTTAAAAACCATTTCCTCCAGCAGACCCAGACACCGCTCCAGGGCCAAGCGGCAACATGTTGCTCGCTAAGAGACGGTACCTGGAGCTGGGCTGCAGCCGCAGACGTCGCTGGCACAGGGGGCCTGGCGCGCAGGGCAGCCCTGTATGTGCAGGGTGACCCACGGGCTTTGGAGACCCAGCTGGAGGGCAGCAGCTCGTCCCTGGATAGCAGCACGGCTGGCTCGTGACGTTCAGATCCTCATGGAAACCTTCCCTAATCCCGGGAGTGCTGAACCGCGGCTTTGGCTCTGCCGTCCCATTGCTCAACCCTGCCGCTTCGGCCACGGGGGCCCTGCTCCCTCGCCCAGTGCTGTTGTCCTATTGCTCTTGTCCTATTTTCAGCCCAAATGGGGACAGGGAACTCTCCTCCCATTTATTCCCAATCCCGAGGGATTGACCTTCCATTTTCCCCTGGAAAGACTTTCCTTCTTTCCTTAGCTTCTTTGTTTGGCTTTGCAGAGATGCTCATTCCCAGCGTGGAGGTGTGAGCAGGGGGATATCTGTCCCCTCGTCACGTCACAACCTCCTTGCTCGTGGGAAACGCTGGCCTGGGCTCTTTGGGACTGTGTGTTTGCATCAGGGAGGGTTGGAAATGCTCAGTGGGAAAGATTTCTTGAGAAATTTTGCAAAAAAAAAAAAAGAGGATGTTTAGCTGGAATGCCTTCTTAAATATTCCCTTAAAATTTATGTATTTTAAACAAAAATACAAAAGCATCTTCAGTTTCATTGGAGGGAGGGGATTGTCAGAAGAAGCAAAAAAATGTGATAGGAATAAGCTGGGGAGAATGCTTTTTCCAGCAAGTTTTATCTCCCCAGGGCTGAGGGAAGGCAAAGCTAGGGGAGGAAAGGCTGGAAGCAGAGCAAAAGGCCGGGCTCTGCGGTGGCGGAGCGGCCTTTCCAGCAGGGATGAGCAATGCCTGACAACTCCCGCTGCATCCCGCAGGATCCCTGTTTACTAGTGGGAGATGCCTTAGAAACGGCTCCTTCAGCCACCCCAGCACGAGGGAAAACCAGGGCAGCCGGCCAGGAGGGAAGGGCTGAGCGAAGGTCCCGGGGCACCGCGGGCTGGGCTGACCAGAGGGGCTGGAAAACTGGGAAGAAACGCGAGGTTTCCGTCCGGGAGGAGGGAGTTGCCCCGATCCCGCGGCTGCAGAGCCGGGGTGGCTCCGGACGGAGCGTTTTGGCCGTGCAGACGGTGCTCACCCTGCTGTGCTCTTGGCAGGGCTCGTCCGCTGTGCCGCAGAGGCCACCATGCCGTGCCCCTCGCTGAAGGCTGCCCTCGGGCTCCTCTTCCTCACCGGTGAGTGATGCGGCTGGGGAGACGCGCGCGGGTTTGGGCCCTGCATGGGCTACCGACAGAACTAGAGGTAATGGCCACAAACTGAAGCACCAAAAGTTCCACAGGAACTTAAGGAAAAATTTCTTAACAGTGAGGGTGCCAGAGCACTGGAACAGGCTGCCCAGAGAGGTTGTGGAGTCTCCTTCTCTGGAGATCTTCAAACCCGCTTGGACGCAGTCCTGTGCCACGTGCTCTAGGTGACCCTGTGTGTGCAGGGGTTGGACTAGATGATCCCTAGAGGTCCCTTCCAACCTTCAGCATTCCATGATTCCATGATAATACCTGCCCCGGGAGGCTCATCCCAAGCAGCACCATGGGGAGCGAAGGGTGCTGGCCGGCACAGAGGGTGCCCAGCACATGGGTGACACGTGGCCACGCCAGCCCTCTGCGGCTCCCGACCGTCACATTGTGCTTACGGGGTGGATGCACCTGCCCCTCCAATGGTTGGGGTCATTCTGCCCGTATTGACCCAATGCTACTGCGGGATGTGAAGTCCCCAGCCACTATGTGAAGTTCCGGGTGAGGGTGCCACGGGGAGGACAGCAGCTGCCCAGGAGAGACACGGGAAATCATTCAGGAAGACCTTGCCTGCTCTATTGCTTCCATAGGATTTCCTGCAAGGTTTTGCTTCCATTCCCTTTTCATTTTCTTTTAAATTGTTTCTGGCTGGTCCGTGTTGCTTCTGAAAGTGTCCCTCTGGAATTGCAGCCAGTGGAACAGGGAATTGCATCATTTCCTTCCCCCCACTGCTCCCCACTCACTAAATGCACCAATAGCCTATCCAAGCCTTTGAAGGTGCCTCTGAGACCTACATCTGCCTTTACAGAGATAGGCTTATTTTGAGTCAACAGTACTGGTATCCATAACGTCAGCTCCTGGGACCACCTAGACCAGCTGATGGGACATAAAAAGGCTGAAGACATGAGCAAATACATGGGGGATTCCTAGCCTTTTCCTCTCCAAAGATTTCACTCAGGCCAGCGTAGCAGTGCCACAGTCTCATCTCGCTCTCCCAAATTCCTTCTCCCAGGGCTGCTGGAGGCAATATCAGGAGGCCGCAGGCTGCACATCGAACCCCGAGATGCTGAGATCGTCCTCAGCCTCCACAGCACCTTCTCCCTCGTGTGCTATGGGGATGGCCTGCTGGTCTGGGAGCGGGAGGGCCAGGCTCTCGCCGCCTCGCTGGAGCACAAGGATGGTGTCTTCGCCAGCAACCTCACCCTCAGGAACGTGACGGGCCGTCAGACTGGGGAGTACGTGTGCACCTACAGCCCCGAGCAGGCTCCAGAGCCGACGGAGAGGAAGGCTGTTTACATCTACGTTCCAGGTACGGGGCAGCATATCCTGGTCTCTGCCTTTCCGTGGGGGTCTAGCAGTCAAGAGAAAGAGGGTCCTGAATTACTGTTTGGTCTCCAAGCACCTGGCCTCCCCACATCCTTCCTCCCAGAGCAGAGAGCTCTCAAGCCATGTTTCTGGCTTTGGCATGTCTCCAGGTCCCAGGACAGGCCCATGGATCACATGCTGTGCAAGTGATGGTAGAGGCAGTGGTGCTGGCTGGTAGCTGCCCATGTCTCTCACTCTCAGAGCCATGAGTGGCTCTGTGTTCCTGTGATGAGGAGGAATAGGCAAGGAGCAACCTACAGCAGCAGTTTGGAGACAACCTGATGCTGAGGGGACACAGAGCAGCCATAGCTCAGCCTCAAGCTGCTTACCATAACCAGCATGGCTCTCTTTCCCACAGATCCTGCCCTAGTCTTCCTCCCCACGGCCGCTGAAGAACTCTTCATCTTCATCACGGGTTACACAGAGGCTGTCATCCCGTGCCGTGTGACCAACCCGCAGATGCAGGTGACCCTCTATGAGAAGAAGGTGGAGAACCCCATCCCAGCTGCTTATGACCCACAGCAGGGCTTCAAAGGCTTCTTTGAGGACAAGACCTACTTCTGCCGGACAATTGTGGATGAGCAGGAGGTGGATTCAGATACGTTCTACGTCTACAGAATCCAGGGTGAGATGCTCGGGGCCTTTGTCTTTGTACAGCCTTGAACAAAGAATTGGTCCCTGCCCCTAAGCAGGGATACTTCGAATAAAAGGCAAACCCAGACAGATGGGGAGATCATACAGACACAGGGGCTGTTCTGATAAGCAGCTCTCCAGTGCTCCTACTTTCTCTTCCATACCTTCATTACTCATTCCTGTTTTTGGCATCCTCCACAGTTTCCTCTGTGAATGTCTCCATCAGTGCTGTGCAGACAGTGGTGAGGCAAGGAGAGAACATTACCCTGATGTGCACAGTGAGCGGCAATGAGTTGGTCAACTTCAACTGGGCTTATCCTCGTGAAAAGGTGAGCGTTCCAGCCTTATGGTCTTTGGGCTGCCCCAGCTTTTGCCCAGATGTCTTGTGGCAACCACACATCAGTATCATAGTGATGCTCAGGATGCTTCATCCCCTGACAGAAGGTGTGGGATCATATTGATGCCATGTAGGGTGGCTTCACAGGGAGATCCCTAGAGTAAAGCTGTCTTTCTCAGTGGCCTGTGATCAGTGCATGTAGCTTGTTCCCATCCCACCCCAACTGTGGGATCTTCCAATCCATTCTCCTCCCTCCTCATAAGCCTGACTCTGCAGCTCTGATGGCAGAACACGTCTAATTTCACAGTACAAATCTCCTGTCTCTATCGTGTCCCTATCATGCAGGCTGGAAAGGCTGTGGAACCAGTGACTGACTTTCTGCCTGGATCCACCCATGAAATCCGCTCCATCCTCATCATCCAGAATGCAGAGCTAGATGACAGTGGGACCTACACCTGCAATGTCTCGGAGGGCTACCATGAGAAAACAGACCGAAAAGATATCACAGTCCACGTGATCGGTGCGTTGCTGCCCGCACGCTCAAAGTCAGCACCTGAGGCATCCATGTGTCCACCATCCCAGACTCTTTCCTCTCCACACAGCCTCCAGCTCTCTTCCCTTCCCACCTCCCTTACTAAAGGTTAACTGTTAACTCTGGAGAGGCCCAATGTCATCCCTGCTTGCTTCTGAACTTCCAAAAATCCCAAATCCCCCACCATGGCACCATGGCTTTATGGGTCCCTCTAAATGCCTCATGGTGTAGGTGAGAGCTGTGCAGAGTCAATGCACTGCCAACCCAAACTTGTCATCTCTCTCATCTGTGTCTCTCCTCCCTTTGTGTAATTTGAGGGAAACTGTTCCATCTCTACCAGATTATAGCCTTTCCTTGCATGTCATCTCCTTCATGAGCTCCCCTGCCATAAAGTACAACTCTGCACTCACATTCCCCTTGGACACAGGCCTGAGGCCTTGAAGACTCTATATCTGGAGTGCCCCACCACTGCTTGCTGTTCAGGGTGTTTTGTTCCAGATCCATGTTTGTCCTCCCTTGTGCCAGTCAGAGGGGTAGAGAAGGAGCCATGTCTCTTTCTGAAGCTCTTACCTGTCCTGTTCCCTCTTAGAGCGAGGCTTTGTGCGCTTCCACACTCACCTGGCTAGCACGGAGTATGCCGAGGTCCATAAGAGCCGCACCATCCAGGTGGAAGTGGAGGCCTACCCACCACCAAGCATCACGTGGCTGAAGAACAACAAGACATTGATCATGGAGAGCAACAGCGAGTTCAGCATCTCCAGCAGGAACCTCTCAGAAACCAGGTGAAAACCCATATCCCCTCAGCAGAGCACAGAGAATAGATGTGTCGTAAGACAAGCTGGAAATAGCCAGCTGGACATGGGGCAGCCATTGAACACTGGCCTCTTTGCAAATGGATTTTGACTGGGTGGGAGTTGTCGTCCCCCAGGTATCTCCCTGTGCTCATCACCCCAGGGCTGTGACTCTTCTAGGTACCAAACAGCTCTGGTCCTGGTGCGGGTGAAGCAAGAAGAAGGAGGATTTTACACCATCCGAGCTTCCAATGAGGATGATGTGCAGGAGCTGTCCTTCCATCTGCAGATAAATGGTGAGGACTTGCCTACAGACACCTGACCAAGGAGTGTTGGCAGTCCTTGGGGCTGTCTCTGTCCTTCACTGCAGTATTTGGGCTCACTGTCCTTTCCCCCTCGGGCCATGTTGGAGGTGCAGAGGAATCCTGCACCCTTTCCAACCTGCAGGCAAAGCGGAGGATTGATTCTCACCAGTGTCTCTTGGTTTCAGTGCCAGCCAAAGTGGTGGATCTCAAGGAGAACAGCAGTGCCAGCAGTGGGGAGCAGACGGTAACGTGCTCTGCTGAAGGGATGCCGCAGCCAGAGATCAGCTGGTCCACCTGCAGTGACATCAAATGGTAAGCAGAGAGACGGAGCCCAGAGGAGCAGCACGGTTCCCACATTTATTTTAATAACAGACTATTTTGTAGTATTCTGCTGGCTGTGCACTGTTTGCAGCCATGTCAACCCTGCCCTCTGATGAGCAGGTCTTGGGGCTTTGCTGCAGCAACGGACTAAGGCCCCTTCTCCTTTCAGCCTGTGCTTGCAAGGAAAAGAGCTGGAAAATTCATTTCTAAGTGAAACGTGCTGTATACTGCACTCAGGAGACATCCTGGGGCTTCAGCCCAGCAGTTCGCAGGGATCTGGACCAATGCCTTCCACCTCCTCAGCACATGGTGCAGGAAGGCCAAACAGGAGGAGAGGGTGGTGTTTGAGCACAAGGAGGAAACCCGTGGTGCAGCGGAGCTCTGAGTGCCCCTCACATTCCTGTGTCCTCCCCGGGGCAGGTGCAGCACCAAGGGGCAGCCCACGCGGCTGCTGGGCAACGACTCGGCGGAGATCGGCCTGCAGACCAACGCCACGTACCACGCGGAGCTGCAGGTGTACCGCGTGAACAGCACCCTGCAGCTGCAGCGCCTCGACGAGCCCCTGCTGCTGCGATGCACCGTGCAGAACTTCCTGGGCACCAACTCCCAGGACATCACGCTGGTCCCGCACAGTGAGTGCTCTGGGAGGTGTTCGAGCAGGGTTGGGGGAGCTGGGCTGCCGTGTCCGTGCCTCCAGGCTGGAGATGCTGGGAGACAGGACTGTCCTTGGATGGCTGCAGCCCTCCAAGGCAGGAAGTCTGGCTATTTACGCCCAAAGCAGAGCCTCCTCTGGGTCAAGAAGGACAGCCTGCTCCAGGCTCCTCCTGGAGCCCTCCTGTTCCCTGATACTGAACGTCCTTTTATCACTGCTGAGCAGGGACACCCGTAAGGATGGCGAGAGGAGCAGGTCCCCAATGGCTTGTTATTAGCCTGCAGTTCACTAGATGGTGCCACGGACCTGAACAACTACATGCTAAACCACCCTAATAGGAAAGAAAATGCTCTGAGTTGAGGACTGGCATGACCAGATCTTCCCCTGAGAAAACCAGCTCCTTACAAACCTCACCCAAGGTTGCAGAGAGCTTTTCAGGGGGCTGTAGCAACCCCTCACCCCATTTTCCCCCGGGTGCTGCCGCCACTAGTGCCAGACAGGTCTGCCAAGGAAGAGAGGAGAGAGACTCCCTCCAGTGAGACCCAGAGTGGGGAAGGAGAAAGGTGCATTGGAAGGGGGAGTCCCCCCTTTGCCCAGGGTGCCCAGGCAACACAGGGACAGGGGGGTCTGATTGTGGTTATCATTGCAGCCTTGCCGTTTAAAGTGGTCATCATCTCCGTCATCCTGGCCTTGCTGGTCCTTACCGTCATCTCCTTGGTCATCCTCATCGTGCTGTGGCAGAAGGTAAGGATGCTCCCAGCCTGCCGTGGTGCTGCCCCGATGTTGGGTGGTGGTGAGGAGGGAAGTTGAGAGCATCCTGCTGCCACTGCCCCAGTGCTGTCCCACCAGAGCTGGGGCCACGTGTCTCCACAGGCCTGCACATCCCCAGGAGGCAGTGGCTGCAGGCACCACAGACTGCCTGACAAAGCCCATCCTCACATCCCATGCTCTCCCTGACCCCCCAGCTTCTCATGCCTCACTTGCCCCTTTGCTCCTCTCTCCAGAAACCACGTTACGAAATCCGCTGGAAGGTGATTGAGTCAGTCAGCTCCGATGGGCACGAATACATCTACGTGGACCCTATGCAGCTGCCTTATGACTCCAGCTGGGAGGTGCCCAGGGACAAGCTGATATTAGGTAAAGGCTCTGCGAGTCCAACAGGAAAGTCAGTTGGACTTTCATGCCCAGTGAGTTTGGGGTGTCTGGGGAGTATGTGGCCGGTACTCCAGCTGCAGCAAGATTGGTGTTGCTTTAGGCAGGGGATATGGCTTTTCCAAGCTCCTATCCTCACTGAGGAATACGCAGGGGATCATCACTACCTTTGTCTCTTTGCTGTTTCTCTGCAGGTCGCACTCTTGGCTCTGGTGCCTTTGGACGCGTCGTGGAGGCAACAGCCCATGGCTTGAGCCATTCGCAATCCGCTATGAAAGTGGCAGTCAAAATGCTCAAGTGTGAGTCTGCTCCAACATCCCCCATCCCTCCATCCAAATGCCATGAGACCGTCTGGTCCCACCGTGCTCCCCTCCTCACCCTGGTGGGTTGTCTTGCCTCGGCTCACACCAAATCTTCCCAACAGCCACTGCCAGAAGCAGCGAGAAGCAGGCCCTCATGTCAGAGCTGAAGATCATGAGCCACCTGGGACCTCACCTGAACATTGTCAACTTGCTGGGAGCCTGTACCAAAGGAGGTAGTTTTGCCCCACTCACACAGGGCTCCATCTGGCCCCGGGTGCTCCCTGTCTTCTCCCTGATGCCCCAGGTCATGCTGCAAGGAAGAATTGTCCTCAAATAGAATAATTCCTCTTTCCTGTTTCAAAATGACTTGCCTTAGGAAAGCTAAGTGGGGTTCCAAAAGTTGTTCCTTCCAGCCTGCTTGAAGCTGAGAATGCATTAACACCCACCCTCCTCCCCAGCCACAGATTTCAAATTTCAAAAACGTTTGCTGCCAAAAGAGTGGCTTTTCCCTGTGACCCTAGCCAGGAACATTTCCTATGAGCCGGTAACATCCCTGGGGCAGGAAACATTTCTGGCTTCGAGACCCCATGTGCACATCTCAGCCCCACAAGCTTCTCCCACCTTTCTCGGCCCCCATAGAGGTGGCCTGCAGACCCTTAGGCCATGTGGGATAAAACTGGCTGCCCCAGGGAGCAAGCAGGGCTGATGGAATTACTGTTTCCTCCCAGGGCCCATCTATATCATCACCGAGTACTGCCGCTACGGGGACCTGGTGGACTACCTGCACCACAACAAGCACACCTTCCTGCAGGCCTACGGCGAGAAGGGCCGGCGAGAGGCAGAGCTGTACGGGAACACCATCAAGGAGGAGCACGTGCAGAGGTGCCTAAAGAGCAGCCCTCATCTAGCGGGATGCTCATCTCGTACAGAGTACTAGTACACATCTAGTACAGAGGAGAAAGGTTTCCCAGCATGTCTTAGGCCTTGGAAACCTCAGTTCTGCATTTTCGGGGAACATCTTGTTGCTACCGTGCCTAAGGGAGAAGTGCTAGAAGGAATGTAGTTGCATAAGAGCTTTTCAGAGCAAAGAGGAATGATCCTTCATCTGTCCACTGGCCGCAAGCCTGCAGGCATGGCAGGGCAGAGCAGCGGTCCCACGGGAAGCTCGAAAGCAGCACTTCCTTCCAGCATACCAAACCAGTAGTAAAACACAGCAGTGTCAGGACATCAGCACAGCTACCACCCCTACCACCCAGCTGCTTTAAGGCAGCTGAGTTCCTCTTAAGCACCAAGCACAGCCAGAGCTGTTCGGTGGTGGAGGTTCTCCAGTGCCATCTGCACATCTTCATGTACATGATACAGGGCTGAGAGTTAAGGAACTGTAGTCCCTCAAATTGCTTTCCCATTGCCTGCATTTCCTCTGCTCCTCTGGGCCTCAACAGCCTCTTTTCTCACCCCCATAGTCACCTCTCCGTGTCTGTTGAGAGCGATGGTGGCTACATGGACATGAGCAAGGATGACTCCCTGGATTACGTGCCCATGTCTGACATGAAGGGTGAAGTCAAGTACGCTGACATCGAATCCTCCAACTATGGCACCCCATATGAGTTGGACAGCTACTCCCCATCAGGTAACGGCTCAACCGCAGCGGGAGCAAGAAGAGCTTGGACTTGGCGCGCTGGACGCTCTTGCTTGCAGAGCTGGGTGGTGCACATTGTAAAGGTCCCTTTTGGGACTGTCCCAGCAGTGGTGACAGATATCCTTGTGTTGGGGACACCCAGCTCTGCCCCTTTGCCCATGGAGGCTGAGCAATCCCCAGCAGATTGGGTCCTTCCAGCGCAGGCTCCCGTGCGAGTCAGGGCTGTGCCAAGGAATGCCAGTGCGAATCTCTGATTACCCTTCCCTCCCTCTAGCTCCTGAAAGAACAGACCGGATGACCCTGATAAACGAGTCTCCGCTTCTCAGCTATATGGACTTGATTGGGTTTAGCTTCCAGGTGGCCAATGGAATGGAGTTCCTGGCTTCCAAAAACGTACGTATATAGGCCAGTCCATGGTGTCTGCAGCAGCAGGGGCAAGAAATGCTCTGCTGTGTCCTGTGGTTGCCTGTGGGACAGCTCACTGTCCCTCTGTCCATACCAACCTCCTTGACGTAAAAGTGGCCATGCAATTGAAGAGCTGCTGACCACTTCTCTTTGGAAAGACAGCCCTGGGATCAGCAGGGCTGTATTTGCACATGACAGATAGCTCTGGCGTAGATCAAGCTTCAGACCCCAAACTGCTTGCCTCTGGCTCCTTTTATGTGGCCACCCCGAACTGTGATACTGTCTTTGTGCTAAAGCACAAGACACTCCACAGCAGGTCAGGCTGTCCAAACAGGGATGTCTCCTCAGTGCCTGCCTGCTGCTCACCTTGCATACGCTGCAGCTGGCAACCCTCACCCCACTGGGTTATACAAACTGCCCTCGGGAGTTTTGGATGGCTGCTGCCATCACAAGGGGAAGCAGCCCAAGGTAGCAATGAAAACAAGGTAGCACTGCTCATTTCTGTGAGGCATGTCTCTTCCTGGAGGTACCTCCAGTGACGGGAGGTGAATCCTGTTCTTGCAGTCCCAGAATGGGGCTAGCACTGGAGTTGGGCTGCTTCCCCTGGACCTGGGTGTTCCTGCCCCGTGCAGTGACCATGGCCTGCCTCTCCCCTGCAGTGCGTGCATCGTGACCTGGCTGCAAGGAATGTCCTCATCTGTGAGGGGAAGCTGGTGAAGATCTGCGACTTTGGCCTGGCAAGGGACATCATGAGGGATTCGAACTACATCTCCAAGGGCAGCGTGAGTACTGCAAGCCATGCAAGCCCCTTCCTCCTGCCTGCTCTGGGCCTGACAACCACTGTGCTCTTGCCCTGTGAGCAGCCTGTCAACATTGTGCCTCTGGGTAGTGAGGCAGGACTCCCAGGTGTTGGTGTCAAAGGCCACTTGTCCTACACCTGATGCACTCTGTGTGCCATGGAGTCACAGAACCACATGCCCCCACATGCTCTTGTGGAAGAACCTGGATGGCCGTAGCAAAACTAGGGACTGTGAGAGCCCATCACCCAGGCCATTCTCAGGATCAGCCCTGCATCCCTTCCTGCACAGTGTGTGTCCAGCCCTGAGCTGCAGGCAGGCGGAGTGCAGGGTTATGCTGCTCAACAGTGATGCAGTGAGTCACTGGACATCAGGGAAGAGGTTCACACACTTCTGTTCTAACCACTAGATCATAGGGAAAGAAGAAGTGCTTTCCTGTGAACAGTTACATTCCAGAAAGACATCTCCAATCTTTCGAGGCAGAAGAGGATGAGGGTGTAGATCAGCATTCCCCCAGAGCCTCCCCTTTCCCTCCAACAGCCCTGTGGCAGAGAGCACAGAGGGAAAAGCAAGACATGCAATTGGCCCCATTGGGCAGACAGGGAATTTGAGGCTTCGTGAGCTGAAAGCCAGGCCCCCTTTTAGCTGCTGAATGAACTGCTCAGCCTTCTTCCACCTGCTCCCACTCACATGGGTGGCAGCCAGGTACTCAGTGCCTGGAGAGGCTGCAAAGTCCTTCCTCTTCTCTGCTGCAGCAGAGGGGCTGGAGTTTCCAGTCCAGTCTTGGCATTGCTTCTTTTCCTTCCAAAACAGGAAATGAAACTGGGCTCCTTTGCAATCCTTCCTGGGGATTATTTTGGTATTCACTGCGCAAGCAAATCCCTTGAGAGACCAGGAAAAGCATGGCCAGCACTGTACACAGGCTGACCAAGTGAGGCTTTCCTTATGCATCGCTTTGAACAGATAAGAGCAGGACAAAGCATCATGGATATGTCCTGGATGTGTTTGTCAGCCCATCTCCTCCTAGCCCCATAGCCATCTACAGGCTGGTCTCCTTTGCAAGGTGCAGACAGGCCTGGAGCCCCTGCCAGAGTGCCATGGTCACCACAAGGCAGCACACTCTACCCAAGGGGTTAGGAGACACACGTGCACACCAGGACAGCTCAGCAGACTGGCTGCCAGCTGTCATGGAAATGGATGTAGCATGTCCCTCCTGCCTGCTGGGTTCATCCTGTGCTAGGTAGGACGAAACTGGTTCGCCCTTGGAGTGGCTGACAGCAACTGTACTGGGCTGATAGGAAGCTCTGAGGGTGTCTCCTTCACTTGTAAGCTGAGTGTTGATACAGAAATGCCGTAATTGTAGCTCACTCTCTTCTTGTTCCATCTTTCCCTTTTAGACCTTCTTGCCTCTTAAGTGGATGGCCCCAGAGAGCATCTTCAACAACCTCTACACCACTCTGAGTGATGTGTGGTCCTTTGGGATTCTCCTCTGGGAGATATTCACTCTGGGTAAGTGCCCTGCAGATCATGCCAGTGTTCTTAGGTCTGGTAGCACATTAGCAGAGCATCTGAACATCCCTAGGATCCCTTCTCAAGCCAAGGAAGTACAAATCCATTTCTTATCCCCCTTCCCAACCATAGCAGCTTCAGAGTAGCACTTCATGCTCTCTCTCCTTCTTTCCCATGCTAACGTTGCCATTTGGAAGTGAAATGAAACAGAAAAGGTAAATAAGAACAGGAAACGCTGGTGCGATCGGTCGGATAGCATGAGGGTGGCAGTCTCCGTCAGCCTCATTCCCTGCTCTCACTTTACACCCAGGAGGGACTCCATACCCTGAACTCCCCATGAATGAACAGTTCTACAATGCCATCAAACGTGGCTATCGGATGTCCAAACCCACCCATGCTTCTGATGAAATGTAAGTGCTGTCCATATATATTTTACCTGCCCCTGCCCCACACTAACCACAGGAGCACTCCTGCCTCTGTTTTCCCCACCTACTAACTCACCAGCATACCCCTTTTTCCCTCTGGTTAGCTACGATATCATGCAGAAGTGCTGGGAGGAGAAATTTGAGATAAGACCATCCTTCTCACAGCTGGTGGTGCTCATGGGAAACCTCTTGGTGGATTGCTACAGGAAGGTATGTTCAAAGGACCCTGCTTTGGAGGGACGGAGGAGGGTCAGGACTCTCCTGGAGAGGATGGTTGGAGGACTCAGTTAATACTTGGGAGACCAGTGGTTAGTTCCTGCTGTGCCATAGGATTTTGTTGTGACCTGGCCTGAGTTAGGCTGAACAACCAGTGAAGGTGGTTAGAGCACCTGGGGGACATTGCTGAGACAACTGACATTGCCAGATGTCCCAACGGCAGGGAACATCCAAATCAATGGCAGGTCCATTGAATTGAAAACCTGCCACTGGCTATCCAGTATTTTGAAGTTGTGGTGTCATTCCCTTAATTACCCACTCAGGAAACGTTCATGGTCTGCTGTAGTGGAGTCTGGGCAGCTGAACCCAGCTAGAAGGTGCCCTGTAGAGGCAGCCAAATGCCAGGCTGCCAACACAACAGAAGTTCATTTTCACCGCTCACAAAAACTTCCTGTTTCTTTGGCAACCTGCCCTGCGGGAGCAGAGGTACCAGCAGGTGGATGAAGAGTTCATGAAGAGCGACCACCCCGCTGTTGTCCGCACAAGACCCACGATCCCTGGGCTGAACAACGTCAGGCCTGCTCCCAGCTCCCCCACCAGCAGCATCCTCTACACAGCTGTGCATCAGAATGGGGGCGAGAACGACTATATCATCCCCCTTCCCGACCCCAAGCCCGAGGGAATCTGCGACCTCCCTCTGGAGGCCTCCGTCAGCCGGGCCAGGTAAAAAAGTCCCTCCTGAATGTGCTCTTGCTTCTGGCTGCCCAAACCTGAAAATTGCATGAGGATGAGCTGGGGTGGGTTTACTGAGAGGGATGGAGGGCAGGGTCACCCCCATCTGATTGCTGAGGTCTCACACAAGCCCCCAGGATGTAGATGAACCACAGGAACTGGGAAGTGAGCTAAGATGAGTGTCATGTCGCGTCCTGGGACATCAGCCTGTGCAGCTGTGGACAAGGAGAGCGCACAGGAGCACAGCCTATAGAGCACAACTGGATGTATGTTGTATATGAGGGCCAAACAGACCGAAGCAATTTTGTCTGACCCCTTGTCGAAAGCTACTCATGTAGACCCAGGTTGCCATAAGCTGAAGGCATTTGTTACCGGTTGGGAATCCTCTTCTACCAGGAATGTCGGGACAGGACACTTATTTCTCTCTCCCCCTTGTCTCCCTTCAGCTCTATGCTGAATGAGGTGAACACATCGTCTACGATATCCTGTGACAGCCCCTTGGGCCCTCAGCAGGACGAGGAGCAGGAATCGGACCTGCCGCTGGGCTGCCAGGAGCCGAACATGGGGCACCACGAGGTGGAGGAGAGTTTCCTGTAGTCAGAGCTGGGCTGACTTTGCAACTCCTCACAGCGAGGCCAGCTGAGAGACTGAACCAGATGTCACGGAGAGCCAAGCTTTGCACTTGTTCATAGGGACATCTCCGCCTGTCCTGGCATTCCTCCCTCCCTCCCATCTCTTGTGGTCAAGTGGGAAATTAGAGACTTTTCCCCCATTGCCATCCCCTTCCCCTGTTACAAAGAGGTGGCTCAGTGCCACAACACTCCATATCACTGCCACATCCTCCCCAGTGATGGAAACACTGCTGGAGAGAGACATCTCACAGACCAACATCTTCTCTTCGAGTGGAAGACACAGGTCAGATCTCCACAGGAGAGGCTACTTTCTGCCTTGCTAATATGAACATCCAGCCCTTTCCCTTTCCACACTCTTTACATGGCAATGAGTTTCAGCTCCTCTGCACCAGCACTTCCCTGATGGCTTCAGCACCAGCCACAATGCATCACAAGTTCTGTGAAATGCCACCAGGACAGATTTCCTTGGAGCCCATCGCCGGGGTGTAGAGAAGCCATAACACCCAGCTCCAGCTGCTGGAGACCAAGAGCACACTGGGTGGATTCTCCTTCAAGCACAGCCAAGGCCTGGAGAAACCAGACAGTGTCTTGGAGACATCGGATCACCTTTTTTGGCAGCTCCTCTGCGGTGGATAATGCATCATGGACACTATAGGTACCGTGGTTCTGGGCCACAGCTCTGCACCCACCTGCAGGGACTGTCACACCTTGATGCCCTTTCTGCCCAGCATGGCACCTGAGAGACCCAAGGGAATGCCAAGAACAAGAAGGGCTCTGACGATGTCTTTGTTGTGGTAGCAAACAGGGCAAACCAATGTTGCTGTTGCTTGTGTGGACATCAAACTAAAAAGCCTCTATTGAAGATTTAAAGGGAACAAATATATTAATTCACTAGTCAGGGCCAGTATAAGAAGCAATACGGCTATTCATTAATCTTCTACTGCCACTGAGCCCGGCTCATCTGCTGGGAAATGATATAACTCCATCAGCTGCAAAATCTTTATGCCTTGTCTTTGGGAAGCAAAGGCTCCCTTGTGATAGACTGTTCACCCTCTTTCTCAGGATGGGAGGTCTCACCGGTCCCTCCTGAGTCATAGCAAGACTATGGGGAGACATTAGGATGCCAGAACACCAACTCAGGGACATGCAAAAGAGAGTAGGAGAGAGGTCAGCAGGCTCGTTGGCCAGGGCTGAACTGCGTCCAACACTCTGTCACTTTGAGTCTTTCTGTTTGCCAAAATACACAAGGGAAGGTAGGTTTCAACAGCAAGAAGCTTTTCTGCTGGTCAAGCACAGTCATCTGCAGCCTGCTGGGGACTGTGGATGAAGTGCCATAGGGAACCAAGCAGAGCAAGAGGAATCAGCAAGATTCCCCTCTCTTGGAAAGGGTTTTGAAGAATAAAATGGCAGAGATCTTCTTCCTGCTTTCACCTCCTTCCCAGCTCTCACAGACAGACCTGGGACATCTTGTGCTCTCAGATGACACTTGAACAAGGAGGTTCAAAGCAGGAGGAACACCAAGCTTTTGAAATCACGAGGTCCTGCTCCACAGAGAGGAAAGCTGGACCCCAAAAGCTACAGCTACGACACCAGCATAGGAACAAGGAGGCTTTTTCTCCAAAAGGAGAAGTTTTGCCTTGCACAGAGCTCAATTTGCTGCATGTGCCTCACTCTCATTAACCCCTTTGCTGCCCTGCTTATGCACATCTCTGTGAGTATCCTACAAAAGCTGCACGGACAGGTTCAAAAATTCCTTCAGTGCCTTTCTGGGTTTCAGCCACCTCAACACCATTGAGACTTCTTTTATTTCTGAGACTGCTGCCAGAAAACCCCAAGCAAGAGAGTTTCTATCTGAAGTTGTCAATCATTGCTAGCTAGTAACACTGCCATTTATGCAGCTAAAAGAGGAGTAGATATTTTGTGGGCTGATATTGTTGGTAAAATGTGAACATAAAAAATAGCACTTTCTTTAGCAGCCAGTGAAGTATAATTTCAACCTGCATGGTCAGATTCCCCTTCATCCATAGGGATCACACTGTAAATACCTATTTTCCACACTCTGTCCTTCCTGCTTATAACAAGGTATCCACCTTCATGGTCATGGTCCAGAGAGTCCTTACCACAGAGAAGCAGTAGTGCCTGAGATCTTTGGGGTCAGACCACTTTGTTTTTCTAACTTCTAAGGTGCTTCATAGGATTCACATCCCTGCAACTTGAGCCCATAGGATGCCACATCAGATCATCCTAGCAGCCACTATCTGCACTAGCTCCATTTTGCATTTGTCCTTCCCTATCAAAGGTGACAAAAAGCAGCCAGTACTCCCAGGTAGGTGCAGTACTCCAGGGTGGGTCAAATCAGGACCTCATATAGGGCATTAATACATTCTGATATGTGCTGGAACTGTCTTGCCTGGTGTAGCTTTGGTTAAGGTTGGCCTTTTCCCAGTCACAACATACTGGCAGTTTGGAGTCATCCCCTGACCCATCTAGGCACCCATGTCTTTCTACTCTTCTGGCATTTCTGAGATACTTCCTGCTGTTCCAGACATTGGGTCATCAGCACATTTTATTAACAAACTTGTTATTTTTGGGCTGGACTGACTAATAAAAATGTTTAATGCTTTTGGTGTCAAGAGCAACCCTGGAGAACCACTTCTACTACCTCCCTCCAGCCCAAAGACTTCCCCATCAGTTAACCCCTTCTTACCCTCCTTTGAGACATTTTCTTATTCATTTCACCAGTCCTACACTAAATTCCATGTTCTACAGATGAGTTTCCCAGTACCAAATGTTTTTCCACAGCCCTGACAGCAAAGATCAATTTCTTCTCCCTCAAAGGGAACTCAGGTATCCTCTCCTATTGGTTGGGCATTCACTGCACTTGGATGACTATTGCATTTTTATCCCATTTGTGCCTCCATTTCAATTACCCTTCGCACCTGTTCTGGCTGCTGATGGGGTCAGATTTGTCAGCAAATTGCTGCTAATCCCACTTCCCTCTCCCTTTTTAACACCGGTACGCCAATCTCTTTGCATTATGGTACCATTCTCAACTTCAGAGAGGTATGACCAAATATTCGCCTTTGGCCCCAGGTTTGCAAGGGCCAAGTCTTGCACTTTGTGGTACTTTCCTACACTAACTTGGCTATTCCTATGACCCCTTAGTGAGGGCATGCACAGAGCAGCAGCTCTAGCTGCTGGTGCAGGAACCCTGGTCCTGGTATCGATCCGGTAAACTCTGCACCTGCAGTGACTCCATCTGTGCATCCCAGTGGCCCCAGGTGGGAAGATTTTCTTCTACGAGACCTTTGCAGGGGCAGAGGCTTCCAGCAGCTCCAAAACGAGCTTGTCCCACATAGAGAGCTGGACCCAGCCCTCTCTCCCTCTCTCTCTGCTTCTGACATTCCAGTCCCCACACAGTCCAATGGGTGAGGGCTGTGGGAAAGGGTTGGTTGTTCTGGACCCATCAGTCTTGTAGCCATAATTTCTGCGGTGAGATTCTGAAGGGAACCGGTCCCTCCGGGTTTTTAGTTTCAATGACTAGTATTTTTGTTTGGGTGTGTTTTCGTGTTCAGAGGTGGACCCAAGCTGAGACTTCTATCATGGCCATGATCCCCAGAAGGGCAACATACCACAGCTTGGGCCCACCTCTAGTGCAATATCTTTTATTTGTAGACCATATTTTACTCTACAGCTGTTGCATTGTTATCAGCACCAATATATGCATAATCCTACTGCCAGTCACTATTTCATATGTGCCTTGTGTATCCCAGAAACTAATGTGACACTCTGGTGTCTCTTTCCATGTTTAAGATGCGTCTCAGACTGACGTGTGCGCAGGTTTCAATCCTCCTCTCCTCGGTTTGTTACTATTTTTTTTTAAGTGAGAGTGTCATGTTTGGTGTTTGTTTGCATCGTGTTATCGAATCTAGAGCACAGCGGACTTTACTTATAACTAAATTGTCTCTGTTTAGCTGACAAGGGGACCGTGGTGGAGTCCCATGGGGATGGGAGGCAGAAGTGCAATGCAGATGTGCAGCCAGAAGGAACTTAGCCAGAAGTGGGAAATGGCTCTTCCCCTTCTTCCCAGCCAGGGCTCGCCAGCTCTCCTGAGTGGGGAGACACAGCACCGCAGATACCAGGTCCTGGGTAGCGGGTTAGGTTTTGGCTGGGGGGAAGTCCAGGGGCCACCTGTGTAAAACTGAGCAGATCTGAGAAGGGGATCTCCTTTTGGGGGCTTTTTCTAAAGCAGGATGTCAGCTAAAGCGTTGTGGAGGCAACCCCCCTGTACCAGCGCAGAGGGAAGGTCTCCCTCCAGCTGGGCATGGTGCCTAGCTCAAACCCCAGGATCAGCCTGGCCAGTTTGCTGTGCAAATGGCACGTCCTTATGTGCCAACATGGACCAGAGGACAGCGGGCTGCCAAGCTAGACATGGGGAGCACAGCCACAGCCTGGGGTCTGGATGGATCCGGAGGGCCCTGGCAAAGGCAGGAGAACTGCTCCACTGTAGCCCAGGTGGCACTTGGAGAGAAAGCTCCTCTTGTGGAACTGCAGGAGGCAGGAAGGCCAGCTGGAGCAGAGGGTGCAGTGGGAGGCCTGCAGTGTCCCACTTGTTCGGGTCCTTTTCTCCTTTATGGAGCGCACCGAAGTTAAATATGCCTGCAACACTTGCCCAAAGTGTGTTCGCTGCCCTCTCCCCTCCTCTGGGCTAACGATCTGTGATGGTGCTGTTACTCTGCAGCATCCCTGAAGGGAAACAGCACCCGCCTCCACACTATCTGCCAGAAACCATCCTGGAGCAAGGAAGAAAACAGAGTTCAGACTGAGGTACCAAAGAGTTAACATTCTTCTAGGTTTACAGACATATTTGTAGGACTTGTACTATGTCACATCTATAGCCATGAGATATTATTTTTATGCTGTAAACTTTTACAAAATATGTTTTTAAAGAAAAAAAAAAAGTTTAAAATTAAAGGTGTTTCTTTTTGCAAAGTGTCATCTCCTCCTTTCCTCTGCCTAGTTTCAGCTGTTTCCACCTGCATCAGCTCATATGGGGTTGGGAATACAGCTTAACCGTGCCACGGGTGAAGGCTAAGCACGTTAATACGCTGTGCATGACCCCAACGCTTAGCAAAAGCCAAGCTGGGAACCAGGCAGAGAGAAGCCCAGGGAGTGAACCCAGGCATGTGGGAAGGAGCAGGGGCTGCAAACAGGGCAGGACCTTTCCCAGCTCTCCGGTACCGGAGCAGCCCGTGGGCCACGCCGCGCCGAGCGGAGGTGAGTGGATGGGAGGACAGCGGAGCCATCGGAAGGTGCAACAGGAACACGCACATCCTGCTGGTAACACTGCTCTGGGATGGGGTGAACATGTGGGTCACCAGACTGGAACAGTGCAGGGTCGGGGGGAGGTTTGGGAACACCACGGTGCAGTTCATTTCTCTCCATGGAGTAATGGCTCAGTGCAGTGAGGAGCTAGCAATGGGAACAGGGCACCAGCGGGAGGCACAGAGTGCCTCATTCCTGGCTCTCCTCTGAGCTGAATTCTCCTGCTCTCCTTCTGGGAAGAACAATTACTTCCTAAAGATGAAACCCAGAGTGCAGGCTCCCCACACTATCACCATCTCATCCCAGCTCCTTCTGTCTCTCTCCTTTCCTACTGTTCTCCTCACCTTCCTCTTCATCCCACCCCAGAAGTGCTGCAGATGGGACACAGTCACCTCCTGGGGTCTAGCCCAAAGCTGCCTCCTCTCTGCAGCTTTGCTGAAACAGCTTCTCTCAAAATCCACCCCAGACTGCTGAGCAGAGCTGTTTGCATTCAGCTTGGAGCCACACGCTTGGAAAGGCCGAGGTTGCTGCACAAAGAGCGTTTTGAATTGAGGCTCAAACCTATTGACTTTGTTCCAGTTTTCAGGCTGTCTGATGCCGTCCCAGGGCAATGGCGAGCTAGCAGCAGTTGTGCCCATTTGCACAAGGATTCACACTTCCCACTTTCTGGAAACTCTTTGTATAGGGTACAAAGACCCAAAGCACCAGTTGCAACAGGAGACAGGTTCAAGTCTCAGTCTCCTCTTTCCAGCCCAGCCTGTCTTGGGTTCTTATCTCTATTCGATTTCCTAAAGAGGAGGTTTTCAGGCTCCCCAACCAGCTCAGGTTCATTCTCCCCAGACTTGCTCTGAGTCACCTGGCACGGCTCAGCCATGTCAGGGCATTTTTCTCCAGGAGCTGATTCAGCAGTGGAAAAAAAAAGCCCACCTCATCTCTGGAGAGACTGAAAAAAAAAAAAAAAAGGAAAAAAAAAAGGTTTGAAGGTTTGCAGGGAAGCAAGGAGGGGGTTTGTTAACGCTCAGCTAAGAAGCTGGCTCATTCTCACCACCTGATCCTCGTCCAGCAGACCTTTCACATGTGGAGACACAGTGAGAAGGAGCTGCTAGGAGGGAAATGAGAAGCTGCACTGTGGGACCTCCAGCAAGACATTTTCCCCACCTGATAGAAGTTTCTCCCCTCTTTCCTAGCAAGGACGTATTATGGGACAGGCACATTCCATAGGAGCCCAGGGAAGCATAGGAATTCAGACTGTGCTCTTGGAGGCAAACATGGCCTGCTGTACCAGTCAGTCTCCCCGCAGAAGGACTTTTAGCTAGTTGGGCACCAACAGCTGACCCAGGACATGGCTATTTCCCACCTGCCGCTGGCTGCTGCAGGGCAGTTGAGGCACTCAGCGATGCTGTGGCCAGCTGTGTACCTGGACAGGCCTTGTGCCATCTCCTAGCATGGCCATGGAGGCCTCCACCATCATCCTTGGGCTTCAGGCGACCCAAAGCAAATAACACCCTTCTTGCCCAGAGCTGCTTGGGCACATAGGCCTGCCTGGGCAAACAGCATCAGCTGGCCATGCAAAGCAGAGGTCTTCTGCATAAAGCTGAACCTGTACAAGACTGTGGCAGATTTCATTATGGTTGTATCAACCCGCTTGCAAGGCTAGGGAAGGAAGCTCTGATCATATGAGCTGTGCCCATCCCAGTAGCACTCCGGAGGCTGAGCTGCTGCTTGCAACTTCGGCATTTGGTGGGTGCCACCCTCAGGCAGGAGTAGACTGCCCATCCACGAGGCAGGAAGCCCAGCAGATAGCCTGTCCACCAGCCTGAGCACCCTCACGTGTGCCTAGCCCAGCTTAGGAACCATGTGCACTAGCTGTGACTTGTCACCTGCAGACTGTTTCCATCCGAGATTTCTGCAAGGGGCTCCTTAAAGGCAAGAAGGGAGACTGAGAGATTGCTTCCCTTCTCTGTTAATAACCTGTCTGGTTTAATATTTGCTCATACTAGTGAGTCAGTTCTCTGAGCTGGCATTTGTTCCTGGAAAAAAAAAATTAAGAAGAAGAAGGAGGGAAACAAACATCCTTTAAAAAGCCCCTTTGGCTCAAAAGGAGGAAAGATAATCAGCCAGACATATCCCGCGGCCCAGTCACTCTCCAAGGCCCCAGCTCTGGGCAAGAGCCCCCCAGCACACCACGTTGTCTCCGCTTCATATTCTTCTTCCCTATGTCCTGCCAGGAAAAACTGCTGAGAGGAAATCTTCTCCAGCCAGAAACTGCTGCAGCTTTGCTCCGGACTCCTGCACTGCTCAGCTTCCTCGTGCTCTCCAGGCATCTCTCTGGCCAAAACCTAGAGCTTTCTACTCATTCTCATGACTGTTAGTCATGTTCAGCAGACTCAGCCATGTTCTCATCTCTTGGCCCCCAAGATATTGCCTTCCCAGCATCTATCTAATCTCCAAGGCTTCCCTTTGGAGAAGCCCCCAAGACCATTCCCCTCCAGTCTGCAGAAGCACAAGGAGGACTCCTCTGACAGGGACTTTTGACCTGTAATTGCAGATACCACAGCCACCTCTGTGCAGGCACATCAGTAAATCCTGACTCTTTTTGTCTAAACAAGGCAGCCCATCTTTCTGACAGCTCCCTGCTGACAGCAGATGAGCAGCTATATCTCAGTGCAGCTAATTCATAGCCCCAAAGCACCCCTGGAGCTCTTTCTCAGCCCATGCTACCAAGTAGGGCTTACAACTTCCTCACCCAGTGCTGTCACCATACAGACCCTTTGCTGCAAAGTGAAGCTAAGCAGTGTTGCAGCAGAGAGCAAGGTGGACCCTGAGTCTCCCTTGATATGCTAATGTTTTGCTGACATGACTGTCCCTTAGCAAGCTGAGTTGCTTCAATCCTATCCTCACCCCTAAGAGAGTTAACAAGGTACCTCATTAGTGCTCCCAGGTGCTGATCAGGCTGGCAATTAGAAACCACCTGCACAAAGCTTCCCTGCCAAAGCCTTTCCATGAGATGGAAGAGCCTTGCAGGTAGGAGGATGGCAAGGTAGATGGGATGTGTTCCCTGGGGTCAGGGAGAAGGGTCTTTGGTGTAGCTTGGCAGTGGGTCCCTGACTGCTGTCCCTTTTGATGGCTTTGAGATGGCTCCATGATACTGGCTGGAACAATGCAATGTCCCCACAAGGCTCAGGACCCATCCTGTGGTTCATGTCCTCTACTGAAACAAAATTATTTGTTGTCCTCTTGGGCCTCTGCTACTCAGAAGCCACCTTGGGCCTAGCCTGAGACCTCTCTTAGGACCCGCTGCAGGGGAGTTGGTCCACCATGCCCCTGGGCAGATCCTTGGGGCCCAAAGCTGGCAAGAGCCACAAGGCCTGAGGTAAAACTTATCCTGCTGAGGTAAAACTTCACCCCCTGCCACCCAGGTAGATGCCAGCCTGTCTCTTTTCCTCCCCAAACAGGAGGTGAGAGTGCAGTAGCCCTTGTAGGGCTGGGTGGCCATAGCCAGGGTGAATCAGGGCAGCTCACCCTGAGGCCCCTTGCTGCCCCTCCTGCGCGGACTGAGTTTGTCACTGATGACGTCCCAAAACAATGCTTTTTTTTTTCCTTTTCTTCCCTCCCATTTCAAAAACAAGCTAAAAAAAAAAAACACAATTTCTTAACTTGTGGTCGACTCAGAAAGCAGAAGCTCTTACCGAGAGAGCGCTGGGGACGGCGCCCGCGCAGAGAGGAGCCTGCTGCCCGCGTGGGTCTGCTCGACCACCCGTGGGGTCTTTGCTGCAGCCCAGCTCCGAGCTGGGGAGGTGCCACCATCATTGGGAAGATGGGCCCTGGCCTCCTGGTGCTTCTGATCACCACCAGCATCTGGCATGGTAGGTCCATGAGCCCTCCAGAGCTCCCCTCTGTTACCACGTCTCCCCAGGGCGGTTTTAGGATGTGGTTCGGGTTTCCCGAGAGTGCAGAGATGTGGGAGAACCCTGTAGTTCAAGCCTGTTGTTGGGCGACATAGGGTGATGGCCCCCTGGGGCTTGTCCCTGCAGAGGAAGGAGAAATGCCACAGTTTGACCAAAGCATAGTCGGCTCCCAACTGTGAAGGATGCAGCTGGGCTCCCGATCGTGTCAATCCAAACCCCAAAGTACTTGTGCGGGCCTGTGGGATGGGATGTGGCAGTCAGGCAGGTCCAAGGAGCCTTGGAGGAGGCAGATAGCGGGTGAGGGAACTCTATGGTAGGTGTTTAGCTGCAGGAAGAAACAACAGCGGCTGTAGCATCGTTCAGGGCTGGCTGCAGTGCAAGAGGAGGACAGCAGTGGAGAGAGGCTGTGTTGCTAATCCATGTTCATGTGCTGAGGACTCCTGTTGGCTCCCTCTTTCCTTGCGAGGGGAAGGCCAAGATGTGCAGAAAGGCTCTTGGCAACAGTGAGTGAGGTGGTTTGGGTCTGAAGGTGGGTTAGGGGGGAGAAGAAATGCAGCAGAAAGTGTGTCCCAAGGGAAGCTTTCTGGCAAAAAAATAAAAAAAAAATTAAAAAAAAATTAAAAATAAAAAATTTTGCATACATGAGACAAGAGCTGGATATGCTTGGCCTGCAGGTGAGAAGAAGCTGGGAAAGATACCTTTAGCAGCCCCTTTTGCTGCACTTCTTTGCCAATAGGAGAGTGGTGGGTGAGGACTGCTGTTCTTTGGTGGTATTGGCTTGTGCAAAAGGGCAAGAGAGCCACTTGTTAGACCCTGTGATGGAAATCTAACCCAGGCAGCCACCAGAGGAAGGCAAATACGCTCGGTTTTTGAGGCCAATGAGATGGCCAAGAGGTGATAGCTCATTACCTTAAGACAGTTGAGATGTACAGCCAAACACAAAGAAGTCAGCTCCTGTTCAGGGTCCTGTGTTCCTGATCTTGCATATCAAACACTGACAGGCTCTCCACTCTTCTCGTCCCTCTTCCCTTCATTTTCCTGCAGACTTCATTCCCTTCAAGAGATGATGAGACTCTGGGCAATTCCCCCTCAAAGGTTATAATCTCAGTAGGGAAATATTTGGCATATAGCAGGGAGATGGTGTTTCCATCTCAAGCCACTGCTGCATTCATGTTTTCATCCTCAGAGCTTTGCATCTGTCTTGCTATTGTACTGCACAGTGTCTCCGTTCAAACCACATCTCCTGCAAGCTCTGCTGTTCCCAGACTTGCTGTGCTGGGAGCTGAGTTGTGAAGACTGCAAGGTCCTGCAAGAACCTCCTGTTCTGGTTCAGGGAGTCTGGCCTGAATTCCTTGCCACACTTGTTCTTGCTTCCAACCCCTTCCTTACCAGCTCCTGCTGCCATTGTTGCACTCTTGAGGAGCAAATATGTCTTCAGCATCTTTGGATCCAATTTTATATTTGAAGTGTTGCTTTCTGAGTCACAGGGTCAGGACATTGGAGCATCTTTTGCGAGATTCTCCCCAGCTTTGCCTTTTGCTGAAGGAAGTATTTTTAATACTTTCTTCTCCTGCCCCAGGCTGCACATAGGACTTGATGTTTAATCACTTATATGATTTAGCCCGCTAAAGAGAGTGTTGCTGCACTGATTATCCCTGTAAAGCACTGAAGAGGGTAGTTGGGAGAGCATTGATTTGTAGAGACTGTTTGTTTTTTATGGGTTTTAAGGTAATAAGGAATGGACGCTCCTGATGTACATGTGTGAGATCATAGCAAGATCTGTCAAGATCTCCCCAAAAGCTTCCCTAAAGCACCTGAGTGATGCAAGTCGCCAGTCATGACATCCTCATAAGGCAGTTTGGCACATTAGGGAGATAAACTCATGCTGTTCTCAGTCTCATATTTCTTGGCTATCTCCAGCACAAAGCCCTGGCATGCTGAGGTTGTTTAAACAATCCCTAGGTCATTTGGAGCCTGATTCCCTTCTCCTGCCTTTTGGATTTTGGGTGCATGTTCTGAGAGTGTCTATGGCTGATGTGGTGTGACCCACCGTCAAATGCAGTATGGGCTGTGCTGCCTTGAGACCTGGCTTTTCACTGCAGGATAGTGTTGGGCACTCAAATCCCAGCTTCAGATAAAGGAGAAGAAGGATTTGAAACCCAAGGATCCCATGTCCATGTTCTCAGTTATCTGGAGAGGTCTTCCAACAGGTTTTGGCTTTTTTGTTGCGGATGAATCTAAGCCTCTGAGGAAGAAGCCCCAAGGAGAGAGGCACACTGAACCTCCTTCTCTCCACCCAGTACAGCAGGTGACTCTCTCAGAAAGTGTCCCCATAGACCAATTCCTCCCACCACCCCATCACTGTGGGAAAAGCAAGGGGAGCCCAGACCTGATGTGGGTCCCTCCAAGGGCCAGATTCTTGCCCCCAGGATCAAATCAAGGGCCTGATGACTATCTTCTGTGCAAACTCACTGAGCCTCCAAGTCTTATTAGCCTCCATTTCTCCTTAACTTGCCATTTCTAAAACCTCAGCAGAGCAGAGCTATATTTTGGCTGTGATCAGAGAGGCAGGGATGGAGCCTGCAGCTGTAACTAGAGGTCATGGTTACACAACCCGAGTGTGGCAAAACCTTTGGCCGGCAATTACCGGCAGTGTTGAGGAAGCTGCTGAGGAGCAGCAGAGAGACATCCCTGGGCTTCGTGCAAGATTGCACACTGGTCAGCAGGGAGCCAGCCTCCGCCAGCAGCCCCGCTTCCCCATTCCGAGGAAGGGGACAGGGACCTCTGAGTCATCTCCCAGTGCATGCAGAGGATTGGGCTCTTGGATGGCCTTTACCTGGGAGAGCCCTATGGTCAGTGTCCCTGTGTTCTGTCCTGTCCATCCTCACCTGTGCAGAGCGCTTTTGCCATTCCTAAAAGTCTTCAGTGACCTCTTGAAGGCTGCTGGCTTCTTCATTGCAGGACATTAGGTACAATAAGCACTCCGGGACCCTTTCCAGCTGTATTTTGGGAGCTGTTAGAGACTGATAACAAGGACGCTGAGTGACAAGACTATTGCTTCTGTCCTGTTGTTGTGGCCCCATCAAGGACCAGTTATAACATGGTCTTTTCCCAAGCTGGTCTGAATGCAGCCCTGTGAGAAGGGAAGTTTGGCTCCCTCATCAAACCATGCTGAAGCCTTGGATGCAGACGGATAGCCAAAGCGTAGAGCTGGCAAGGCAAGAGTGTGTGGTGGTAGAGAGGAAAGCAACAGAGATGTGTCAAGCCCTGCTAGAAAACACAGCTTAGCAAAGAGGGAGGAATGCTGCACCTCGGATATGTGGAAAATGTGGCTTTGCAGAGGATTCTGGGATATGTTTTTCTCCACTTTGGGAATAAATGAGGCTTTTCCTCTTTCCACAGACAGATAAAAACATCACAAAAAGAAGAAAAAATAATAACCCTGAGGAGATAAAATGTCAAACATTCCATGCTCCCAGGCTCCCTGGGCCCCGCTTCCTCCTCCGGGACAGCAAGTTTGATTCAGGCCGTGTTTGGGTTTCCCCGGGGCAGCTGCATCAGTGTCACGCACCAGCAAAGCTCTCCAGGGGCCCAAGGCTCCTGTAGCTCTTCCCTCCGTTGCACAGAGAGAGGGAGACTTCAGGCCAAGGCTGCTTTAGAGATGCTGTTTGGGGTCTGCCGTGGCAGCCCTGAGCAGAGCAGGGAGGGCAGGGTGTGCGTTTGCACCCCAGCCACCCTGTTCCTCGCCAAGCAAGGGCTGTGGACAGGACTGAGCAAGGGCGCATGCTTCTTTTGCCAACCCCCTTAGAGGGACAGTGTCCTCTGCCCAGAGTGGCATCTGGGGACTGCAGTGCTTTAAAATGTCCTTGCTGCTGCTGCCCATGCCCACAACCAGCCTTCCATGGCTCTCTTCCTTGCAGCAGACTTGGATAGGGAAGGGCTGTAACCTCAAGCCACTGCTCCCCTTCTCCTTGCAGATATGCAAGTGCAGCTGGATGAACGGTGTCATCATGGGACATTTGTCCTTTCTTACTTCCTGCCAGGTTGGGGCCTTTATGTTTCCTTGGACAACAAATGTCTCCACCTGCAACCTACAGAGCCCCTGTGAGTTGAGGTCTGTGTCTCCAGCAGTTTGGTGCATCCCAAGGCCAGATTTGCCCCTTGTTTCCATTGCCACCACCCCAGAGCAGCTCTGCTCTCCGGGATGACACCCCTGCTAAGAGCAGCTGGCTGATAACTTGGGCAGATGCCTTTCTTATTATTATTATTTAAACCCTAGTGCATGTCCCTTTAAGATGTGAGGATGGGTTAGCAACCGGGAAGAAAAGCAGAAGTGGGAGAATAGCCCTGGATAGGGGACGGAGTGGGGGCGCAGAGCCCCCCAGGCGCGGATAGCCATTTGCAATGTGTTTCCTGTCCTCGGCGAGGGCCTGGCTGGGGGTGGCGGTACCACTTCTGCCCTAGCTCCACGACACTGATTCATTTCTCACTTCCCCCCACCCTAAATATAGGTGGTGAGTCAAAGAACTTGCTGATGCAGCAAAACAGGGGAAAAAAAATATTTCCTTCTGGCGCTGAGAGCTGGAGTGGGACTTTGGTTCCCCTTTAATCAGACAGTGGAGAAGCCATCTTCAAGGCAGAAATGGCATCGGAAATCTGGCTGGATTGCAATAGCAAGTGACAGCATACAAGTGACAGTGATAGAATTATGGCTTTGGGCTTGCATGAACCATTTACTTTCATGTGCCTTAGTTTCCCATTCCATGAATAACAGTGTTGACTGTTCACTTCCTAATACATTGATGGGAGGAAAAACAAACTCTTTGGCTCTGTAGCTGTCTTTATACCCTTCAAAATCCACTCCTTCACAAGTATAAAAGTCAGGCTTCCCAAAGCACCTGCACCAAACTCCTGCTCTGAGAAGCTTTCCAGGCTGCTTCTAGCTGATGATAACACCAGGACAAAAAAGAGAGCTCCATCCACTGGGCTTGGACTGAACTTCACCAAATGGCATTATCAGCTCACTGAACTCCTGCAGTACTTCTACTTCCACTACAAAAGGAAAACCTCTTGTGAAAAGAGGCAAGACTTAACAGGAACTATTTCCAGGTAGCACCTAGCCTGATCAGTTCTAGATGACTGTATTTCCTTTACAGTACTCTGCACATCTAGATATGGCTTCATTTCCCTTCTCTGAAATTCACTCTTGAAGGTTCAGGTCACTGTATCAGTCTGGTGAGGTGGGAAACGGCCAGAGTAATGTGACACAAAAAGGAGGTCTGCATCCCAAACCCAGTCTTAAGATACTCTATGTTCAGCAGTGTGAACTTCAGCAGAGCATACTAAAGGATCATTTGTGCATCTTCCTCCTCTCTCTTTTCTGTTTGCAGGCTCAGCATCCCCAGTGATCAGCCCTGACAGCCCTGCTGTGGTGGTCAACACGGGTGATCCAGTCACCTTGCGCTGCTCGGGAGATTCTGAAGTGGAATGGCATGGCCAAAAGAATACATCCACCAACCACACCAGCAGCACGCTGAGTATTCCCGAGGCCACTTTCAGGAATACAGGCACCTACAAGTGTGGTTATGTCAACAGCAATGACAAGGGCATCGCGTCTGTGCATCTGTTTGTTCGAGGTAACTGTTGTCCTCTCCGCACCCACGTGCAGGAGGAGTGACCTCCTTTGAGGGAGCAAAGCCACTGTGCAGGTCCTCTGTATGGCTGTGGCCCTGCGTGTCTGGGGAACAGTGCAGGCTCCTGTCAGGACTGTGGCTCACAGCCTGGAGGTCCCTGACTGAAGCATTAGGGTAAGGCACACAGCACCTGCATCTCCCGCAGATGAATGACTGGCATGAACCTCTTCCTCCATTTACCTTGGTTTCCCTTCCTGAAAAAGGGGATGAAGGCCTGTTTTTGGTTGTAACATGCAATGAGATCTGGAAATTAGGGAAAAGCTCTATTCTCAATACCCGTGATATGGAGGAGATTCACATTAATCATGTCCCCACCATGTGAGCTGAACCCTAAATGTTCTTTTATCCCAAAAGGAGTTATGCTTCCATTATGCTCCATGGTGGAGTTACCCTTCCCTTGCACCAGGGACACTGTCCTGCACAGGAAAGGTGGAGATCTTACGAAACAAAACCAATACCATGGCTAAAGACTGAAGAGTGCTAAAAATGCTTTTTAATTTCTTGTCTGTAAGCACTCATAACTTGCTAGCTCTGCTTTCCTCAGCTGCCTTACCTGCAAAAGGACTTGTCATATAAGGTTTGGAGGCTGAGTGAACCATGCATTAAGCAGGGATGCTCCCAACTCCTAATGGGTAGCAATGCTGGAAAGGACTCATCTTGGCTAGAATGCTTCCTTCAGCTTTAAGGCCTGCTTTCCAGATCTGATTCTTTGGCCTGTTTTTTGTCCTCCATAGATCCCAACAATGTGTGGTACACTCCAACTTTCCGGATTGTTGTGACTGAAGGCAGCAATGCTGAACTCCCTTGTCTCATCACGGCCCCCGAGTACGGATCCAGTGTGACTCTGACAATAGACAGTGCTTCTGGCTACCCAAGGGGGACCAACTATTCTTTCAGTGCAGAGAAGGGAATGACACTCTACAATGTGCAACGCCAGCAGAAGGGCTATTACTATTGCCAAGCAGTGATAAATGGAAAAATAAAGAAGTCATCAAGAATAAGACTGATTGTAGAAGAAGGTAAAGGGCTGGGGTTGCTACTGTCCTCAGGGGAACAGCAATAGCTCAGTTGGCCCCAGCTTTTCCTTCCATAAGAAAAAGCTCCTGAGGCTCCCAGGAAAGATCCTCTCAACCTACAACCTTTTAAAGGTCTTTAAGGAAGGCAAGATATGAAATAACACCAGCTTTTGATAAATTGTCTCCTTTAGGTAGGTTTCCATGGGGCTTGGGGTATTCCAGTCATCACAGGCACTACCATAGAACATCCATTAGTCTCCCTGACACTCTGAAAGTCCTCGGGCAGCCCTGGTGTTCAGAACATAACTATTGCACAAGGATCCCCTTCCCTTTCAACTCATAGTGTTGTTTAGTGCAGTCTCACCTGGCTTTATTGTTTCCCCATATACATACGCATACAAAAAGGGGCAATATTCCCTACAGAAGAAAAAACCAGGGTGTAAAGAATGAAGGGAAAACAGAAGGCAGACAGTCTTTGGGGGGCAAGTGGGTCATTGGGCCAGCCAATATTGAAGTTTTTCATGCTTGCCTTTATCTAGCCCTCGAGAAGCCTCTGTCAGTGATGATCGACCCAAGGGAGCATGTGCGAATCATGGGTGAATCTTTCACAGTCACTTGCAGAGTAACTGCTCCTTCCCACAAGTACAACATCGAATGGGTGGCAGCGAAGCACGTAAGTTGGGGGCACAGCTTCAAGGGTGGATAAGGCCTCTCAGGACACCAGGGAGAAAGAACCACCACGGACCTAAGCTGGCTGCAGCAAAGTTTGATACTGCCCAGCCAAAGTAGCTATTAGCTATTTATACTTTGGCTGTAGATATCTTAATATGGCCATCCTTTCCTTTAGGTGGCACAGGGTTAAGAAACACGTGTGTGCTGTCAGGGTCATCCTTCAGGAAAGACAGAAAGGGACAGGACACATTCAGGACACCTGCAGTGGAATATCTGCCCTGATTACTTAGCTTTAATATCCCTCTTTTTCTCCATAGAGATGAATTTTAGTAACCGGGGTTCTATATCAAAGCTCGGTAGCCCAGAACACACCATGGTGGATACGTTTGATATAAATATTGTTTTGTTCCATCCAAGCAAGTGCTTGATGCTCTTTCCCTGCCTGACAGGCCAAGAGAACTACAGACATTAGCTTTGAAAATGATCACTACATCATCAGTCACACCCTGATCATCCCAGCGGTGACAACGGAAGACAGTGGGAAGTACATGTGTATAGCCAACAATTCTGCAGGATTCAAGAATGTCTCAACATTGCTGCGGGTAGTAGGTGAGTACTTCCCAAAAGGGCCAGGAGGTGTGAGCTGCATCATGCCTGGCCCTGAGTATTTGCTGCTTCTACCACCTTCTCCTAGTTTGTTGGAGACATCATTCTTGCCTCTGTGTGAAAATGCACCCAAGAACTGTGCAGTTGCTAGGAAATGAACTGCTCACTTGATGTCTTGAAGAGTAGGAGGAGATTTTTGGGTCTAGGTGAAAAAAACAGAGAGCCTTTCTTGATTTCGATGTGTTTTTCTAAACATCTTTGAAACAAAACAAAAAAAAAAGCAGGGTATGGCCATAGTAAAGCCTTGTTTGGCTTTAGTCAGCCATCCCAGACATGCTCTGCAATATTTCCAGGTGAGAAGCCAAGAATTTAGCTAAGGGTAGATCTTCTATAGATGGTGAGCAGATATAGTTAGCAGTGTGTAAAACCTCTTGTCCTATGTAATTTCTCTAGAGTTCCCAAGCTCTCCTTGGGTCGAGTGTAATCCAAGCCATCGTGGCAGAGAGGAAATTTTAAAGCATTTTGATGACATGAAACATGCAGTTTGAGTAATTTCATCCCATCCCCAGTCTCGTAGCTGAGGCTGCTATTTCCAGTAATGATCCATTTGTGAAGCTGGTGTAAGCTTGTTGCAGGATTTTCTCCTCTCTGTGGACATGCCTGCTGACGGCCCTGCTCTCCTCTGTCCTTCAGAGAGAGGTTACGTGATCCTGACCCCAGTGCAAGCCACCAGCCAGGAAGTTGCCTTAGGAGAGAGTCTGAACCTTCAGGTCCTGATTGAAGCTTACCCTGCCCTTCTCCGCTGGGGCTGGAAGCACACAAACTCTTTGAAGAAGTCTTCGACCACCACACTTAAGAGCAAAATGATCTCTGGAAACAACTGGTATGTGCTTTCTCTGTTCTACATGAGCCATGGCATGTTTCCATGTGAGACAACCAGACCCCATCCAACTGGTTGACAGAAAACCTTCTGGTTTTAAAGAGGGAAACTGTTTTGCCTTTCTGTTTTCTGCTTCCAGCATTACCAGGAAACCACAGTGAGCAGGCCTGATCAGGTCAAGGAGGGCATCACCCTTCTCTAACTTGATCGTTTTCTCTTTAGAAAACCTTGGCAAAGTCACTATCACATTTGTTTGTTCAAGTTTTCCCTCTCTCAGCAGGAAGAAATTGCAGGGGTGGGTGTATAGGACAAAAAACCTGAATTCTTGCACTGCCCCTCAGACCTGTGCCACACTGTGCTGCCTGGGGAGCTCATGCACCAGCAGCCCCTTGCATGTCCCATGTCAAGGGAGGCCAGAGACATCACTGTGAGGTTGTGACAGGTTCTGATCTAAGGGGAATCATCCTCCTCCCAAAGTCTACAGCCAACCCAGATCAAAAAGGAGGCTGAAAGCAAGAGACTGCCCTGTTCGTTGGGTGAGATTTGGCAATTCCCCTTTCATTTTCTCAGAAACCCGAAACAATCCACAAGAGGAACTGTGTCACCCAGCAATGGCTTTAGAGTCAAAATTCATTTGAATCAGGATCTGGGAGTTGTCCTGGGGGCAGAGGGGAGGGGACGCTGGGAGCTATTGACTTGGTGGGTTAAGAGATAGAAAGAGTGAACTACTCTCACAAAAACACAAGGACCAGCATGTTCTGTCCCTTCCCAGGCAGTGATTTGCATGTTAAACTCTATTCCTGAGCATTTGCCTACCTGTAGCCTCTCAGAAGCATGGTGCACTCTATGGCAAAAGCCCTTTCCTCCAAGGGGAAGCTTTTCAACAACTGGTAGGATCAGACCCTCCTTCCTTCCCCAAGGAAGGAGGCAGCAGCTTTCCCACCAAGTCTGGAGGTAGTGATGGGAAGGGTTCACCTGCTCCAGGGCACAGGCAACAGCCACATTTTGCAGAGCACAGAGCAGACTGTGTGAGATTTCTTAGCACAGCTTTCCTCACGGGCCTTATTCTCTCTGTGGGAGCAGGTACAACAACACGCTCTTCCTGAATCGTCTGCAGGAAGGGGAGAATGGCCTCTATACGTTTTATGCCCTAAACAACGACACCAACGCGTCGGTTACCTTCAGCATCTCTGTGAAATGTAAGTGCTCTGTATTTACCCTTCCTTCATCCTGCTTGCCCTGGGTTTACTGCCCAGGAGGCAACGAGCATGGCTGAAGCACCAAGGCACTGGGCCAAGACAGCTTCCAGCCCGATGCCCAGAGTGTATCTGGGCCCGGTCCCAAACCCAGACATAGCACAGGAATTGCTATGTTTTATTGTCGATCGCATGGAAGGTGAATCAGAGCACAGGGAACGTGATCTTCCCCTGGTCCTAGCACCCACTGCCTCTCTGCCTTCCCAACAGCCGCTCCAAGGGTCAGCGCCGTCAGGGTGCCAGCCAATGACTCCAGCATCCTTCACTGCGTGGCCATCGGCTACCCTGCCCCACGCATTGAGTGGTACCAGTGCCCCATTCATTCTACCAGGTAAGAAACACCCTGGAACCTGGGCCAAGTGACACTTACAGCACGTAGAGGGCACTTGCCTTTGCAGTGATGGCATTTTCTGAACCGCAACACATCCTCGTGAAGGCTGGTTTGCAGGTCATGTAGCCAGCCCAGTAACTTTGCCCAGGGACATTGCCCTGCTGAAGAGAGTTGTTCTCAGGAACTATCCAAGGTGAGGGGGCTGGTACGATTATGAAATTCCTGAGCATGAAGAGTTCAGCTACTTGTGATTCATATTTTTCTAAGGCTTTTCTAACAAGTATGTGAGTCTCTCTGAGAAGTGCCCTGGCATAGTTTGCTGTAAAGCTGTATTCTGGTTGGTCCTAGACATTTTTCAGGTTTCTCCTAGAAGACCCCACTGTCCCAAGGCTCTGCCAAGCTCTACAAAGCCACCAGTTGCAAACGTCCTCAGCTGCAGTGTGATGGGGTACACTGCAGCCCCAGACAGGGTCTCCCCCATTCAAGGAGGAGCGAGAACATAGTGATGGCCACATAAAGCCAGTCAAAGCTATGTGTCAATATAGGGCCTTGATGTTCACGAAAGGTCTTTATTTCTCATAGAGCTGCAGCCCTAATTCCAAGTGTTTCCTGACTGCTTGAGACAGGCACCAATTCACTCACGAGGAACTACCCAGCAGAGAAACATTCAATTCTCTCTTCTATGGTATTTCTGCAGATTCAACGAGGACTATATGTTGCTTCTGAATGACTCCAATCCCCATGTGGTGGAGGTATTGCCTTTCCAAGAGGTGAAAGTGGAGAGCATCCTCCCATTCCAGAATCTGGGTGACAACTTCACCTTCTGCTGTGCGGCCATTAACAGAGAGGGGAATGCCTCTGACATGCTTCACTCCGTCACCGTCACCAGTAAGATCCAAAGGGAAGATTTTTGCAGGGAGGATTTAGGCTTTGGGAGGGTCTAAAGGCTTGCATCATCTGCATGTTCATGCTCACATCCTTGCAAGAAGTGGAATAGATTCCACAGCCACTCATGGTAGGGAGGCTGTGGTATTTGCCACTCCTAGGAGGTGAGTGGGGGTTTCTGGCTGGGCAGAGACTGAGCTGTGCAATGAACGTTCTGTAATTGCAGGGCTTAGTTCCATGTGCTCAGCCCACTGGAGCCTGGAGGCTGCAGCTTTTGATGGGTCTGTTCTTTCTGCAGAGGTCTCAGTCCCCAGTCAGCCCAACTTGCACCTCTTCTGTCCTGGTGCTGTTCGTGTGCTGAGGGAGGGGAGCTGGCGTGGCTTTGGGTTTCATGTTAAGAGCCACGGGGATTCAAGGGAAGATGTTAGGGATGCCATTTCTCACCCCTGTTTCTTTATTCCTCCAGGAAATATCGTGGCTCCCCCAAACAAGCTCTTCAACCCCATTCTCTCCGCCTGCATGGGCACTTCGGTCCTGCTGCTCCTCCTACTGCTCTTCCTCCTCTACAAGTACAACCAGGTCAGACTCCCTGTTGCTTAGCAAGGGCTGCAGGTCCTGCCCACCCTCAGAGAGCACTCCGCTTGGGCTGGCAGCTACAGGCAGAAAGCATTCAGCTTGGAGATACCAGACAAGAGGAGCCAGGCTACCTGCCCCCTTCCCAGCTGCCTCCCAAGCCCCTCAGGAGTTTCCTGCTGCCAGGCAAAGCCCATGAGGCACCAAACCCAGTGTGTGAACAAATCTTCTCCCTTAGATCCCTCAGGCTTGCAGAACAGAGCTGACTGCAAGCATTGATCTGCACCAAGGGTGCTTGTTCTGTGCTGTCAGATGCAGCCAGTTTTGCATGAATCTACAAATTGAGTTAAATGGGGAAAAAAAAAAAGAAAAAAGAGGGAGGGGG
This sequence comes from Tinamus guttatus, assembly GCF_059628265.1. Lineage (NCBI taxonomy): Eukaryota > Metazoa > Chordata > Aves > Tinamiformes > Tinamidae > Tinamus > Tinamus guttatus. The sequence continues at coordinate 4,715,277 of NW_028289244.1, read as the reverse complement.
AGGTTATGCAATTGCATCTACTGCCTGCTTTATTTAAAAAAAAAAAAAAAAAAAAAAAAAAAAAAAAAGCTGTCTCCATAGGGAAACAGGCTGATGTCAGAAGGCAGTTGTCTCCAGGAAGATTTGGTCACTATTTTTACTCAAGAACTTGCCCCATTTTCTCTGCAAGATTCCTTTTCAGCGTTTGGATTCCTTCTTGTTTTTCCTGTAAACTGCACCAGTCAGTAGCCACCTCCGCTTCATCAGTGGATGAAAATCTCCTGTTTTTCAGTCTTCCCTTTGGCACATTCCTCTCCCATTGAGGTTCAGTTTTGCAGGAGAGCTCTGAAGTGCCTGGTTGTCACAAGATGCAGCAGAGCACTCTCCCAGGCAAGGATCCACAGCTTTGCATGGAGAGCTGTCCTTGTTCCCAAGAAACCTCTGCACCAGCTGCAGAGATCTTCCCTTGTGGAAGCAGATCTGGCCAGTAGTCCATAAAGGGAGATGAATGGAGGTGTGAGCACAGCTCCAGAGAAATAGCCTCTAGGAGGGCTTAGCAAGTCCCAGGGAACCAAGACGTGTTTGATCTTGTGCCACCCCTGGGCTTCTTGAGCCATGGCCGAGTGCTGCATTGGGAGGTGACTTGTTGAATGGAAAAGAGCAATGCTCACCCTCCTGGAGAAGGCAACAGCAAATACACCCAGTGCAGGTTGCACTGCTTATGACCACTGCTGGAAACACTTTCTTGGAATATTACAGAGGTGTCTTTGATGGACAGCCTGGATGGACACAGATGTTTAACTCAGGCAAACAAAAAAGGAGCAGAGTTTAGGAGAGAACAGAAACAGATGCTTTTCATCAAATTGCAGGAGATGTGTTTGCTCCAGGCTTTGTCCTTCACTCCTTTGCTAACCCCACTATGGGCATCTCCCCGCAGGCTGCATCCTTCTCCGTAACTATCCAGGGGAAGTGGTGAGGAGAAGCCTTTCTGCACATACCCTCCAGGAGCTGCGACCTGGTGTGATTCATTGCAGTCTGGCTCCTGCTTCCCCATGTCTGGTCTGGTGGCCCTGAGACCCTTGGTGCCACTCCGAGGTGCAGGTCTCTGCCGGTCTCCACAGACCACAGCACAGGCTGTGCACAGCGCGCTCGTGCCAAGCTCCTTCATTTCCCTTCCCTGCATTTGTGCCCCTAGGCTGGCTCCCTAGTCCTCCAATGTGACACCCAGCCTAAGCTGGCAGCTGCCTCTGCCCACAGGCTCCAGCACTGCTTCTCCCTGCACTCACCGGGTTACTTCTGCCATAACACTGGTGGAAAAGAGAAGAAATTCTTACTTCTCTTTCTCCATTTCTTTTTTCCCTGTAAGGGAAGCTGAGCTGGGCCAGCTCCACCAGTCTGCTGTGCTCAGCAACCCAGGGTGCCCGGGCAGGAGGAACAGCTGGAGATCTCTCTCCAGCACAGCTGGGCACTGGTCAGTCACTGCTCAGAGGGGACAGGCTGGGTCCCCCAACACTGCTGTCCCCAGTGAGGCCCAGGGGCTTCCTTGCTAGGTGGAAGAAGCAAGGGGGCCTCCTTCAATCATGGTGTAGGACCAGGAGATTTTGCATCAGCAGTGGGACTGTCCTGTCTAGACCCAGCTTCCCTTGCTCAGCACAGATTTAGAGTGAGCAGTATTTGGTGGTTTGAAACCCAGGACACTGCTGTGTGCTTTCAGGTGGGAGCTGGAGTGTGTGTTGGGACAGGGGCACCCTCGGGCCTGCAGGAACATTGAATAACTGAAGTCTCTTCCTCACAGAAACCCAAGTACCAGGTGCGCTGGAAGATCATTGAGGCCTGTGAAGGGAATAACTACATCTTTATTGACCCCACTCAGCTGCCATACAATGAGAAATGGGAGTTCCCCAGGAATAATCTCCAATTCGGTGAGAAACCTTCCTTGCTGCTTATGTGGTGGCAGGCAGCTCACTGCAGGGCTGAAATGCTCTAAAGGGCAGAATCAAAGCAACTAGGCTACATCCAAAGCTGCATCCAGATATTAAAGCAGCAGCATCAACCAGGCCCTGCTGTTTTTTTCCGTTCAGAATGTCAAATGCTAGGGTACAACCTCCCTCCATCTCTCCCTTTCTTCAAGAAAGGTTGAGAGGATCCCATCCCTCCTCTTACATCTAGTTTGCTCATAAGGCATAGAGCTATTGAGCCCAATTTTTGGACATTCCTTCCTTCAGACTATCTTTGCCTATAGTAGCACTTCCCTTAGAAGTACCAGCTTCTGAGCAAACATTGCTCATGTACCATCTTGTCTGGGCTCAGCAGGAATCTACCCATCGGACCTTCTCAATGTTGTGTGCTGGACAACTACCTAATCTCTTTTTAGAAAGGATCTTATAAATGCATCTCTTTCTTCTGCAGGAAAAACTCTTGGAGCTGGAGCCTTTGGAAAAGTGGTAGAAGCTACTGCTTTTGGGCTGGGTAAAGAAGATTCGGTCCTCAAAGTGGCTGTGAAGATGCTGAAATGTAAGCCCAGAGCAGTTTGCAAAGGCTTCAGGCAGGATGTGGGGTGTGTTTGTCACATCTGCTGATGCTTCCAGGCCGTAACATCTACTTTTTTTGGACATTTCTGTGATAAGCACTAGATAGATGAGCCATGTTGTTTGTGGATGCATAGCCAGAGGCACACATTCCCCTCTGACTCTTTCCTCCCTTTGTACCATCTCTGTCTCTACCTTTTCTGTTTTCCCCCATCACTTTCTTCTCTGTCTTGTCTCTCACCCACTCCTTCACACAATCCTTCTCCTTTTGGCTTCCAGCATCAGCAGACACAGACGAGCAGGAGGCTCTCATGTCTGAGCTGAAGATCATGAGTCACTTGGGACACCATGAGAACATTGTTAACCTGCTGGGAGCATGTACCCACGGAGGTAGGATCCCACCGCCCTGCTGTCCCCGGGAATCCCACACACACACCCAACCTACTCACTGAGGCTGTTAATTCTCTTCAGCCTCACAAGGGAGAGGTACCTCATGAGCCCGCTGGTCTTTTCTGATCCTGTAACTCTACAAGGTTCTATGGGAAAATATATAAATATTTTCCCCAGCAGTACAGCCTTCACAAATAGGTGATTTAGAGGGGTTTAGGTGCCTGAGACAAGCACACTGACTGATGCTTATTCCGGAGAAGGAACTTTCCTTATAGAAACCCCCTGTACTTCAAGGTGGAAGTGATGGGTGTCAGCACAAGCTCGGGAAGATCTGGCCATGTGAAGCAGCATGGATTCTGCTGCTCTTCCTCAATACACTCTGCCCTGGCCCCCTCCAGACTGATCCCTACCCTCAGGGTAAACAGTCGCTTCTTAACGAATCCTTTCCGCCTCTCTCCCAGGCCCAATTCTTGTCATCACCGAATATTGTCGCCATGGAGATCTGCTGAATTTCCTGCGGAAGAAAGCTGAATCCATAATTATCCAGGATTCGTCTCTGGACACCTCTCTGGACAGCACTGCTGACTACAAAAACATCGACCTGGAGAAGAAGTACATCCGCAGGTAGGAGCCGAGCCCGGGCCGTGGGGCCCAGCAGTGCAGGGCCTGGGTGCTTGCAGAAGGGTGTCCAGAGGGCTGTGCTGTGGTGGCAGGTGAAGGACAAAGGTGTGGGGATCTGCAAAACACAAGGATTTAAAAGACACTAAGAATGCAAGTGTTTAGACAAGTTTTCAAAGAGCATTTCACTGGAACTGGTGAGATATCTGCAATACATCCAGGTTTCAATCCCATCTGCCCTCCCACAGTCTGGAATCAAAACTGCTCAGCTTTGTGCACTGCTGAGCACGTGAGTTTTGCAGAACAAGAGGCTGAGGGCTCTCCATCAGCCAAGAGCCACCCCTTTACAACAGGGGAGCAGTATTTGAAGCCCCCATACCACAAGGCACCTAAGTTCCCTTTCTGAGCCAGCCCCAACATCGACTCTGCCCTTCAGCCTCTAGCTAAGCCACTTCCCACAGGCAGGGATGTGGTTGCTCCACTCAGTGGATATGGAGAAGGGCAGAAGGTGCTGCCATAAGGTTGCTAACCGCCTGCCTCTGTCTCTGTTGCTCCCTGACTCAGTGACAGTGGCTTTGCAAGTCAGGGTTTGGATACATATGTTGAAATGAGGCCTGTGTCATCATCAACATCAACATCTTCAGCATCAGATTCTGCTCAAGTCAGGGGTGAGTTAAAAGCCCGTTTTTTTTTTTTTTTTTTTTTTTTTTTTTGCGATTTCTTCATTCTGGTCATCCAGTTTGAGTTCTGGGAACTGCGATATTGCCCAGTTTGCATTAATCACCAGGCTGCTTGCACGGACTCCAAAGCTTCTCTTTGAATTCCAGGAAAAGGTTCAGAAGAAGAAGAAACCAGGGAGGACCTCCGTCCCCTTGATCTCTCTGATTTGTTACAGTTCTCCAGCCAAGTGGCCCAGGGCATGGCATTCCTCGCATCAAAGAATGTGAGTGCAAAAGGATGACGGTCCCCAGTCCCCCAGCTGGGAGCCCTCAGTCCAGTCACCTCCTCTGCACAAGAGTCACGATGGGGTGGCCAAACCCCAAAGCTGCTGCTGGAAATGAGCCTTTCTCCCCACGTGCTGGGCTCTGTCATCACGTGTGGGCTCAGACATGCTGGGGACTGATGTGAGCAGCGTGTTTCCTTCCACGCTGCCTCCACCAAGCTCTAGGCAGGCCAGCCCAACAGGGCAGCATTGAGCGGGGGAACTCGGGGCTGTGCATCGTGTTGGTCTTGCCCCTTCTCCCCAGCTTTCACATGAGATCAAGAACCTTGATGCAGAGCTGTCTCGCACTGTTCATTTTAAGTATGCCTGAGAGCAGCATACTCATCTGATGATCTGAGACATGGGAGCAGTGCCAGCAGGCCCTGGTTCTGAGTCACCTTCCACAGGGAAGCTAAAGGCCAAGTGAATTATTGAAGGACATAGCATAAAATGTCACTGTGTTTCACCACGTGGGCTGAAAGGAGATAGTCCCTACTCCTTGTATGTGGCACGATGCCTTGCAAGACTTGCAAGGACTTTTATCCTTTAAGTGTGGTTATGGAGCTAGGCCCAGGTTGTAGGAGAGCAGATGGGGACATGGGCTGGGGTCTCAGTTGTCTCTCTCTTCTCCCTAGTGCATCCATCGAGACTTAGCAGCCAGGAACGTGCTGGTGTCAGATGGACGGGTAGCCAAGATCTGCGACTTTGGCCTGGCCCGTGACATCATGAATGACTCAAACTACGTTGTAAAAGGCAATGTAAGTGTTTGAGATAGCAACAGGCAAAGGTGTGAGGAGCAAGGGTGAGGGGTGGTGATGCTGGAGAGAGGATAATATAAGCAGTAAGTTCATCCCAGACTGGACATGTCTTTGCTCTTCCAGGCACGCCTGCCCGTGAAGTGGATGGCCCCAGAAAGCATCTTTGACTGCATTTACACTGTGCAAAGTGACGTGTGGTCTTACGGCATCCTTCTTTGGGAGATCTTCTCCCTTGGTAAGAAAGAAAGGAGCCTACAACCGCCCTTTGGCTTCCATGAGCACTGCGCTACTGTCTTTGCAGAAAAGCTTCCAAGGATTTCTCAGGGCAGGGGCAACTAAATTCTAGGAGCAAGAGCAGTGCTGGCTTCAGTGCTGCTCCAAGCTATCTCCTCCCACCCACCAAGGCACACGTCAGGCTAAAGGGTTGTTAAAGCTGCTGCCCTGAGCACTGTCCTGGCTCCTGTCCCTGTTACAGGTAAAAGCCCCTACCCTGGCATGGTGGTGAACAGCAAGTTCTACAGCATGGTGAAGCAGGGATACCAGATGGCCAGACCTGACTTTGCTCCCTTGGAAATGTGAGTGGATTGTGCTGAACTGCAAACAACGAAAGGGGGGCTGCAGGCACATCATGGAAAAGGGTCAGGGAGGCTGCGGGGAGCCTGGCACACGTCTGCCTGCAGCCCCCAGGCAAGGCCTGGGCCAGGAGGGTCTCCCCTGAGGACTGAATCTTACCAAGTTGCCTCCTTAAGATAGGAAATAAGACCTGTGACAGTCAGTTATGATGCTCTGCCCACTATTTCCCCTGCTCATGTGAGTTCTCCTTGCTTCTCCTCCATAGCCTTCCCACTTGTAAATTTTGACAGCTTCTTTTTCAGCCATCTGATTTTTTATCCTGAGCATGTGAGAAGCCTGAGTAGGCTACAGCAAAGGAACAACTTTCAACTTAAAGAAAAAATTACTGGAGGCATCAGGTCTCCTGTAGACAGACCAGGGGCCTGGAGAAGGAGTTTGCTGTATGTGCTCCTGCACTCCCCCTGCCCTGGAGCACTGCACACACTGACCACAGTGGTAAAGAGAGGACAAGGAGCCACTTGGTGGCCCAGGCCCGACCCCGGTGTATGAGCCCGTAGGCTGCAGGGAAGAGCTGGGGGTTGCAGACTCTCCTGCAGCTTTTGGCCTGCTCATTGAGCCCTGTCTCCCTTTGGCTCTGCAGCTACAGCATCATGCAGGCGTGCTGGAGCCTGGAGGCCACGCAGAGACCCACCTTCGAGCAGATCTGCTGCTTCATCCAGAAAGAACGGGACACGCGTAAGGAGCAGGTGGGAAGCTTGGGAGAGGAGGGAAGGGAAGGCAGGAGTTCCGTTCTCCCACAGGACAGTATTCCTGGACAGTTTTCCTGGTGACATCCCATACCTCTAATGCATCAGTCCACAGGGCACCAATCCAGGGTGGTGAGAAGTGCAGAGGCACCTGGATTTCCCAAAGATGAAGGGTCAAGATCAACCCCCACAGTGACCAGACAGGGCTGGACACAAAAATAAGAACACTTTGCTGAGCTATAGGGGTAGCAATACGACTAATGCCAGTGCAGCCCTGCCCCTTCTCCCTGAATTTCATGTATAATTGGTCAAAAGATGCTCTGTCCTGTCAATAGCCATTCTGCAGCTCCACAAAACCCATGGACACAGCACAGGACAGTCTCCTGTTAACATCCCCAGCTCGTTATCTGTGCAGGGAGAGAGAAGTCTTCCACTAAAACCCCCTTTGGCTTTTTGCTTTCAAGGCCTACACCAACCTTCCCTCCACTGCTGAAGAGGACAGCGGCTGCGACACCTCCGGCTGCTGCGAGGAGTCCTGCGAGCACGAGGAGAGCGGGCAGCCCCTTCTCAAGAGCAACAACTACCAGTTCTGTTAGCTGCTACCAGCACCTCGGCGTGACGGGGGACCTCAGGTGATCGCCACCCTCCAGACGTGCAGCTCCATGTTCACACCATGCACCATCCATAGGATGGGTTGTTTGGGTGTTTCTTTTTTTTATTTTTAATAGAAATTGCAGCTAAGTAACACACTTTGAAAGGTCCCTCACCAGCACACTCTGGACCTCGTGTTTCACACGGGTGCATGTGCACAGACACGGGCAAACCTTGGAGAACATCATCAGTGAAGAAGGGAGAAACTGCCTTGCAGCAGCAGCAGCTCTTGGACCTGGCAGTTCTGCTCTCTTCCCTGGGACAGCCAGGCACTGGGTGCTGCAGAGCATGGGTTTAGACTCAGTTAAACCTTCCACCCTGCATCCAAAAAGCATTAACCTCTAGACTTCCTCCTGCAATCTGCTTCTCTGCAGCTGATGCTTCTGCAGGGATTTCTTGGGTGAAATGGGACAACCTAAGGGTTTTTATGTGAACTTGTGTGTGCCCCAGGAGCAGGGCGGAGGGGCAGTTATTCCTCAGGTGAAACGCAGACGTGACCAGCACTCTTCCAAACAGCCGCTGAACACAATCCCAGCCCAGGAAAGAATGGCAGCTTAAACAGATCCAGAACTGATTACCCTAACACATATCCTGCAAAACATATGAACTCTCAAACATGTAGCAATTCACTGCCTTTCCGGGAATTATAGACATGCTCTTGTATATAGTTTCTTTGGTTTATTTTGATAGTAGAGTTAAGGTCATTTTTTTCATAAGCTAGCTTGGGCCTAATGCCCTTAAACTTAATTCCTAGTCTAGTTCTCCTCCAGGGTCACTAATGCCACAGCCACCAGGTCTGGTGCAGCTAGCACAGGGGTAGCTAATGACCCTGAGCTTGGCCTGGGTGGTAAAGGAGCAGCATTAAAAGGCCCAAGCCCTGACAGAGCTTAGGCAAACTCTGACAAGACAGAAGTGCTGGGTGACATGTGGCTTTTCCCAGCCTGGGGGCAGTGCTGCTGATTGTGCTACACCTCCGTGCTCATGCTAATGCCCAGTGATTGATTCTTCCTTACTAAATAAAAAGCCAATGTATTTCTATGTGGCAGCCGTATAAAAAATAAAGATACTTAACAAAGCAAGTCTTTCCCGAGGCTTTCGGGATTGTTCTCAGAAGGGAAAGGATCAGAGCAAGGGGGAAACAAGGCCCTGTCCTCTCGCTCGCCACCACTCTCAAGACCATGAAATCTTTTGGAGCTTAGGAAGCTTATTAAAAAAGAAGGTTTTGAAGCACTTTGCTCTGACGAGCCTGCCTTTGATTGAGGGAGATGAAGTATTCATCACTATGTGTCAAGATAACAGGGGGGCAATTTCAAGGGGCTCGTGGGACCGCCGCTGAGGGTGACCGTGCTCAAGACACGGGCACACAACAGGCAGAAGGTTTAACTTCCTAGAGCAGAACCTCCTCTACCAGCGGTGAAGACACAACGGGAGCTGCAGGTGCTGGTGATATTAACCTGGAGAGAAGTTATGGCACTTGCTGCAGCCCCTCCTCGCCAAGGCCTTGGCAGGAACCGCGGCTGGTCCCGACGAGCAGCCAAGGCTGGCGCAGTCCTCTTGGTCTGGGTGGTCTCATACTGCTCCTCAGCCCACGTTAACTAAGTCGACTTCAAATCACTTCTGCAAACTGAAATTCTGGATCCTGACATCTGTGTTAAGTGGTCTGAACCAGAGATGCTTTGATAGTACTGTGTAATTGGTTTTAAAATAAATTTTTAAATGAAAATAGCTAACAAGAAAACTACAGCTGATCTCTAGGAGTCAGAGAAGGAATGTGGCATCCTGAAATCATGCAAACCCTGAAAGGGACCATTGACTGCAGAATACCCTGGCTGCAGTTAAGAGAGTAATTGTATTGTGGAAGTCTGTATTTGCCCCTCTAGTGAGGAGCTCAAGGAATCTTGCAGCCTTTTCCATTCAGAACAAATTGCTCCTGTGAATATTGAACTTCCTCCTCCTTTCCCCCTGTATTATTTCCACCCCTGACATGACGGGAGCACGCAGCTCATGGCAGTGGAGCCTGGAATCACAGCTTATCCACACAATGTTTTTGCCCTTGCCCCAGGCAACCTTCAGGGTCTTGTACACCAAGAACAACTCACTTGGCCACAGTTTCACCCCAAAAATTGGAGATAATTTATTAAACTTTATCACTGACTGCAAAAAGTCACTAATGTCTCTTATAATAAGTTAATGTTCTTAACAGAAAAACCCCAAGCCATAATTACTGCATTTGCTCAGACTTAATACATTTACAGTACGGTACTCAATAGGTTCCCCTTCACAGAAGGGAGTTTTCAACCACACCACAAGCCTCTGACTCTTCCCCACTGCTCACGCACCCAAAACCAACCCCCCAGATGGCAATTCTGCAGCGCAGCACCCCCTGCTCTCAAACAGCCACCTTCAGATTTATTGCCAGCAACAGCCCAAGGGAGCTGAGAGTCCAAGAAGCTTCACAGACAGCACCTAAGGTCTTCAATAGATATAATGCAGGGGCTGAGCTCTTAAGGGGTCTCCTTTAAGGGAGCAGAAGCAGCAACCTGGATGGCAAGAGACTCAGCTGCCTTGTGCAGAGCGGGGTGGGCACCGGCAGGGCAGGGCTGCAGAGCCCAGCTCGGGCCTCTCTGCTCACGCTGCATTTGCTGGTTCTCCTCACTGCCACAGCCCGGATGGCAGAACAATACCAACCCGAGTCCTCAAACAGGATGAAACTGCTAAAAAAAGGTAAAGTGTCCGAGAAGACAGCATGGAAACTGAGCATCCTTTCTTGTTTCATCAGCTATTACCTTATACAGCACTTCTACAGCCCTTCGATAAACTTGTTTCCCCTACGGCTTACTTTACCTTTATGTACAACTTTCCTATGTGTTTTAGCTTCTCAATTACTGCTCTTACAAAGGGACAAACAACCCAAGAAGGTCTCGGCAGCCCAAGTACCTGAATCCTGGACCCACAACTGCAGCTGCCAGGGAGGCTCCCCAGATTTGGGGCATTACAGCTGCACGGGGGCCTCTCCTCAACTAAACACCGAATGCAGCCAATACATGTGAGAGCCCTACAAAATTTCCAAGCAGAAGTTAGCATCCTAAACTGATCTATTCAGTGTGTTTTGGGGAAAATATTTCTTGGATATTTACTCTCCTTCCAGGCCTGCTCCCCTGCCCCCAACCCTGCACCAATTTGCACAAAGAAGTCAGCAAGCAAGATTCAGAATTAAAAAACCTGTGCGCTTGACCATGCAAACTCCCAGCCCCCAGAAATGCCTCTCCCTTCTCCACTCTCCAACTGCAGGGAAGCCAAAATTTCACATGACTGAACAGTGGGTCCATCACACACCCTGGGAGGGAATTGCAGCCTTCAGCAAGGAGGGCAACAGCCCCATGCTCAAAGCAGCAGTCATGCTACTCTGGAAGCACACAGCTCTTTGGTCAGTAACAGCAGTCAAAGCCACCAGGCTCACACCTCCAACTTGCAAAAATAAACTCTCAAGCCCGGCAACTGCCCAAACCTTGCAGAAGGTGGCCCAGACCACCCATCTAGATGACCAGAAAGAGAAACCAACACGCTGTTTTTTATTCAGCAATCTCTTTATCTTCTTCCTGGTTCTCCTCTTCATCCTCTTCTGTTTCAGTTTTAATCTGGGCGACTCCGAGCCGGTAGAGAGCATCCCGAATCACCACCTCCCCAGGCTGGCAGCTCTGCACGATCTCCTGGATCTGCCGGTTCACGATCTCCCTGCTGGTGAGGAAGTCCACGAGGCGGTTGTAGAGGTAATAGTGCGTGGCGTTCTCAAAGGTGATGGCCCTTTGGCGGATGCTACTGGTTTTGCTGTCGCCGATGGCGGCGATGACGGAGCTGTAGGGCTCCAGCTCCCGGCACAGGGAGATGCAGCGATGCCGGGCGGTTGGATCGTGGTGGCTGTCCTGCTCCGAAGCCATGTGAACGATCCGGCGCGCGGCCGACTTGGTGACCGGGTGCTGAACGGAGTGCTCGGCCACGGTCATGTCCACGCTGTAGTGCTGGTCGAGCAGTTCAGGGCAGGACACGTACTGCAAGAGAGCACACGGACACGAAAGGTAGAACCAGAACTTCCCCAAGGTTAAGAACAAGACAAAATAACATTTGGCTGAAGCCTAACCATCACTACGAGCTAGGACAGAGGGGGAGCTCAGCTAATCAGGCTTTTCCCCGAAGGCCACAGAAAGATGGTTCAGCACATCCCCTTCCCCACTCTTCTATCTTCACAGATAATTCCAGGGGACAAGCAATCCTCTCCCTCTCACGTTTCTCAACTAATAACGCCAGCTTGAGGGAAGCAAGTTGCAGGGTCAAGATAAGCTGTGTGTTTCAAAGTTCATGGGCTGCTCTGCCATGAAGAGCTTCCAGCGCAGCCCTTCCCAAAGGGGAGAACAACCCAGTTCAACACCCCAGGCAACACTGAGGGTTAAGGAAAAATTTCTTCCCAGTGAGGGTGACAGAGTGCTGGAACAGGCTGCCCAGAGAGGTTGTGGAGTCTCCTTCTCTGGAGATCTTCAAACCCGCTTGGACGCAGTCCTGTGCCACGTGCTCTAGGTGACCCTGCGTGTGCAGGGGGTTGGACTAGAGGACTAGAGGTCCCTTCTAACCTTAAGCATTCTATGATTCTATGATTCAGCAGTGTTCAACAGCCATGCACTGGGAAAGCTGTCGGTCAGGGAATGTTCACCAGCTGCATTATCCTGTGGTACAGTACACTGTGCTCTACCCCTGCTCTGGACCAAAAGCAGAAGAGAACACCTACCTCTCACTATAGTTAAATGCATCATTTTTGCATGCATGTGTGCATGTTTTTAATTTCAGTAGTTTTTCTTTTTTATGTTCAACCAGCACACTAGATAACACAGGTGGCATAACTAACCGTTGGAGGATCCATTGGGTCAGAGAAGCAGCCCTGGTTTTTCCCCCACATCTGGGAAGTCAGGTCAGGACAGCAGACGTCTGCACACAGTGCCACTGAAGAGGCTGTATCTACTACATACACTGGAGGCCAGTGACGTGAGGAGACCAACAGGTCCACATGATCCCGGGCATTTTCTCCTCTTACGATGTATTTTGAGCCACACACAACCTAGTAAGAAAAAGGATTAGCACCAAGCAATACAATAGACTTCAAAGCTTATGACAGAAAACAAAAAGTTAGAAAGAAAGTAAAACTTGCTTCGTTTCAGACAGTTACTTTCTCTAAAGATATTTGGAAAAAGAGAAGAGATAATTTTCAACTCCACCCTAGCAGCCAGATCACACAGGTTTCAATGACTCTAGCCAACCCTGGAACCTCCTGCAGGACACACTGAACGCCCCCTAAGTCTGCCAAGGCAGGGTCCTCTTTCAGTAACAAGGCTCAGGCAGGCCCACCCCTGTTTAATGAGGGAGTTCCACACTGCAAGTCAGATAAGAGTAATTAGCAGGATAAAAAAAATAACACTGTTTTTGGATCCCTCCTTACCTGATGCGGACACACTTTATAAACCTTCCCTCCTGTGTGATGGGCAGAGGCTTGTTTCACACTTGTCCCATTCTGCACAAAGTCATAGAGAGCCAGGAGGCAGTAACAGAGGTGGTCCTAGAAGAGAGTCCCCAGAGAAGGTTTGTGACTAAAATTAATGGTCTCTCCTGGAGGGAGAAGGCTGTGGAAAGGTCTCCCAAGACCCAGTTTGCACATCTTCCAACAACTTAACAACCCACCAACTTAGCCAACTTA